>NW_018165226.1:285650-306209 GCF_001263595.1 Phalaenopsis equestris
TAGCCTTCAGGGGAAGGGAAATGGGAGCAATGGAGTGGGAGTTAGTATCCTCCTAGCCTAGAAACAGATTTAGGGACTAAAGCTGAGATTAGCCAATGAGTGACAGACTAAAATCCCCAATTTGAATATAGTGTTTAAGAACTAAAGTGAGAGTTAGCCTTCAGGGGAAGGGAAGTGGGAGCAATGGAGTGGGAGTTAGTATCCTCCTAGCCTAGAAACAGATTTAGGGACTAAAGCTGAGATTAGCCAATGATTTTCTATAACACTGAATCAGGGTAGAGAATTAAAATTGCTCCTATTTGGCACAATACAAATTTAAGCCATTTATCTCATCTCATTTCAACAAAAACTCAATGTAGTGGGAAAGGTGTTTTTTCATATTAGAAAACTTCATCACATAAACATAGTTTAGTAGTTACTATTTTATACTTTGCATTTAAATTTGGCTAGTAGTTAATAATTTAGTTTTGATAGTATATAAAACACTCAAAATTAGTGACATTAGTTTCTTTATATTTCTATGAATTTCATAGTTAATTTATAATTTCAAATTTTAACCTTCCTCGTGGGATCAATAATTGTGACTTAAATAGAAAGTCTTATATTACTTGATAATGATACAAATACTTGAGTAGAATCCCAACATTAAGTGCTTAACATTCTTATTCAAAAAATACCATATCAAGTTTTTGGCACCATTGTAAAGCGAAGTCAGCTTTATAAATTTTAATCAAGTATATTTTTCAGAATCATCCACCATTTGACGCCGCCAGCTATGTATCTGCCACGCTGACCATGCTTTATGGACCATATCCTCATTCGGCTTCATCAGGACCATCCTCTGGACAAACGAGCAATTTGACAACATTCGTTCATCATCCCCAAGTGACCTAACCCGAGAACTGTTCACACTAAAACCTTAAGATCATTGCATAGACTCAAACAAATCACATGGAGTTTGTTTCTTAACGTTCATCTACTCAAGACGAACATATCTATATAGTTTATACAGTATGAAATACATTAAATAAGTATGGAGAATTAAAATAGGCTTAGGCTAAGGTTAGAGCTCAATACCTTTGTCTAAGAGGGGAGGCCTCAATCAGAAGGTTGTGGCAACTTCGGTTGAGTCCAACAAACCTTTAGATGAATTCTTGTGCCCTGTGAATTGTCTAGATATATTTTTGGTCAAACTCAATTTTAGGTGTTGGTCTAGAGCTATCCTAGAGGCTATTTTAGAGGGGCGTTTGATGTAGAATCAACTCCTTTTTTCCCTAGGGATGGTGTGTGCACAATTAACTTGAGTTTGGTGGACTATGGAGAGATGTCCTGATCTAAAATGAAATTTTGAGCTTAGAATTGAGCTTTCACAGTGGGAATTAGAATAGGAAGATGGTTAGATTGAACTTAGGAATGCTTGGAGAGTCTCTGGTGAGATTTTGGCAGAGTTTCCCCAAGGATTTTGAACACTCCTCTCTTTGTCCATGGATGGGCTGATTAAATAGAAGAGCTTGTGTTGGCCACCAAGGCCCATTGATGGGTGCAAAATGGTTCTTAGGTGGAGGGATGAGGGGCACTAAGTAGTCCTTAGGATGAGCTAGCCTCTATGTCAGCCGGTAAAGCTAGGCGGGGTGGCCAGGTGATCTGCTGAGCCAGGGAGAGTGTTAATTATTGTTAACCCTGAATGGAAAGTGATGATGGAGGAGGTATTTTGGTTAAGGCCCAAAAATGTGAGAAGATCTCTTAAATTAGAGGACGCTTGCTTTGTAGCTCACTTGAGGGGTTTAAGTAGATTTAACCTAGTCAATCAAGTGTGTTTGTGGCTCTAGAGACCTTAATTTGGTGACTTTAGCATGGCTAAGGCAATTTTGGGAAAGGGGTTTAATTTGGGTCAAAATGGCTAGAAGTTGGGTTTGGGTTAGGCTAGCAATGACATTGAGCTCAATTAATTAATCAATTTGGTGTAGATGATTGTGATTAGGAGTTTAGAAAAGATATGGAGTGATTTTGAATTGGTTTGGAGGTTCAATTCTGAGGATTTCGAGCATTTAGTCAATTTAGGGGTGTTGGATTGGATTTGGGTTTAATTTAGGCTGAGGTTGGGTTAAGTCCAAATTGATGGTTCAAAATGGTCTATAGGAATATCATGAAAGTTCTCAACAACTATTGTGTGTCAATTTTTGGGTTAGGCACTCAATTTGGTGGAATTTGGGGATTTTGGACTTAGGTTAAAATTGAGTGAAATTGAGGCTTGGGCAAGGCCAATTAAAGGTCCAATTTGATGTGTAGGTTTTTTATGAAGAGTTTAGGATTTAAATTGGGGCAAATTGAGTAGGCTATGTGGTTCAATTTGGTGGGGTTAAGTCATATGGTCAAAATTGGGGGTTTGACTTGGATCAAAATTGAGCTCAAAACATGGGTCAATTAGACTTGAATTTGGTTTAGATTGATCATATGCAAGAATTATTTGAGCTTAAAATTGAAATTGGTCAAATTGGGTTCAATTGAAGGGTCCAAATTTATTTTGGAGACTTGAAGTGATTTTGGATGTTGTTGGAAAGTTTGGGCGATTTATGTAATTTTGGCAAATTTGAGGGTATTTTGGTAAATTTGGTAATTTATGGTGGTTTTAGGCAATTTGGGTAGTTTGAAATGGTTTGAAATAATTAGAATGGTTTTGAAATGATTTTTGATTAAATTTGAATACTTTGTGTGAATTTGGGAATTTTGGCCAAATATAGGTTTCAAGGGCAATTAGGTAATTTGGGTGGATTTAGGGGCAAAATGCCAAGTTGCATTTTTTTGGTAGAACTGGGGTGCCAACCACTTTATATGAGCTATGGACCAATGAACTCCCCGTTTGGGTCCTATATGTACTGGTCTTAGCTAAGCCCTAGCCCAAGGCTTGTGGGTCCAGGGGACCAACTATAAGAATCTCCCAAAAGATCAAGGGATCAAAGTCAATAATTTTGGGTTTAGAGTTGCAAGTAAATATAGGTGGTAGTGGGTGTAAGTGAGTGAAATAGCTCCAGACCAACACCCAGGGTCAGCCCTAAGGTCAAGCAGTCTTATGGGGATCCTCTTGAGTTCCTCCATACTGACCCCATCTTCTAAGTGCTAGAGCTTAGGACCAATATGTGGAACTTCAAGTTGAGCATGAGAAGAGTGTAGAATTTCTAATGGTGAGGTTCCTTTTCTAGTCCTCTAGGAGTAGTCAACAGGAAAATTCTATGTATAGACCCTAGGGTACTAAAGAGGAAAAACTAAACCTCAATCAAAAGTGAGGTCAACAAATGGACCCCCAAGGCCTTGGAGGGGACATGCCCCCTCAGTAGGAACACCTCATGTATTGGCATTGACCGATGAGATCAACAAAACCAACATAGATACCTATGTCAATAGACCTAGGAAGGAGTGTAAATTTAGTGCTAGTTGTTTCTGTTGGGGATATAACATGTGAACATTTGATCAAAATCAAGGAGTAGGAACTTTCACTAAGGATTGGAGAGTGGGTTTCAAATTATCAAGTTTTAGGTGTTTTCGGAGGATGAGAATCATTATTTAGGTGTTCACTCCAAAATGGGAATTGAAATTTAGGTATCAATTCCAAAAAGGGGAGTCGGAATTTAGCTACCGACCTCGAAGAGAGGGAATCAGAATTTAGGTACAAATCCCGAGAGATAGGAATCAGAATTTAGGTACTGATCCCGAAACGAGAATTGAAATTTAAGTATCAATCCCAAAAAGAGAGTCAAAATTGAGGTACTGACCTCAAATGATAGGAATCAAAATTTAGGTTCTAATCCTAAAAGATAAAAATCAAATTTTAGGTACTGATCCCGAAATGGGAATTGAAATTTAAGTATCAATCCCAAAAAGAGAGTCAGAATTTTGGTACCGACCTTAAAAGATAGGAATCAAAGTTTAGGTACTGATCCCGAAAGATAGGAATCAAAATTTAAGTACTGATCCTAAAATGGGAATTAAAATTTAAGTATCAATCCCAGAAAGAGAGAATCAGAATTTAGGTACCGGCCTTGAAAAAAGGGAATCAGAATTTAGCTACTGATCCTAAAATGGAAATTGAAATTTAATTCTCAATCCCAAAAAGAGATTCGGAATTTTGGTAACGACCTCAAAAGAAGGGAATCAAAATTTAGGTACTGATCGCAAGAATTGAGAATAGGATGATATGTTCCATCTAAGGAGGTCTTAAATCAATCTCGAGGATTGAGAATAGGATGTCGTATTCCATTAAAGAGGGTCTTAAACCTATCTCGAGGTTTGAGAATAGGATGTCGTGTTGCATTTAAGGGGTTCTTAAACCTATCTTGAGGATTGCAAGTAGGAAGTCGTGCTCCATTTAAGGGGGGCTTAAACTTATCTCGAGGATTGAGAGTAGGATGTCGTGTTCCAATCAAGGGGGCCTTAAACCTATATTGAGAATTGAGAATAAGATGTCGTGTTCCATTTAACGGTGTTTTATACCAATCTCAAGGATTAAGAATAGGATGCTGTATTCCATTAAAGGGGGTCTTAGACCTTTTAAAGGTGGTCTTAAATCTATCTCGAGGATTGAGAGTAGGATGTCGTGCTCCATTTAAGGGGGTCTTACACCTATCTCGAAGATATGTGTCACATTAGGGAGGAAGGCTCTGTGACTCATATCCAACCCAAATGGTGACAAGGGAAATATTTACTACGTTGGGGAGGAAAGCACTGGGACTCACATCCAACCCAAAAGAGTAGTGGTAAAAGAATTAGCCTCTCGGTACTGTCCCCAAGAGCAATATGAAAACAGTTTAGAGAATTTGTGGTATTGAACTCATAGATATGTGTCATGTAAAGATAGGTATTGGTGAGAAAAATTTGTGAAATTTTATGAGATTTAGTGCAGAATATGAAATTGTGCGAGGATGTGAAGAGAATTAGTTCAGCTAAGGTTAGTCGTACTACACGAGCAAAGAGTAAGAGACCTCAAAATTGAGAGAATCAACTCAACAAATTTATTTTCTTTTCTTATTATTTTTATCACATTTGATTATCAAAAATATATTTTAAAGTTCAATTTTTGTTAGTTGATTTTCAAAAGACAGATTTTTTTATTTAAATTTTATTATTATCAAGTTTTCATTATTTTGTTCTTCGTTCATTATAGTTCGGAACCAATGTATGGTTCTATGGCTCTTTATCCAACGCACAAAGGGGTAATTGAACAAACCGAATAAATTCTAAAAGAGATTTCATTAATCTACTTCAAACAAAAGTTATAGACTGAACATAAGATGAAGCATCAAAATGTACAATAAGCTGAATGCATCAAAAGTACATCTGGAATATCTCATGCTGGGTACATATCTTAAGCTGAGCATATCTGATAGATATATCATCATATCTGTTGTGCCAAAATGCAGTAAAAAAAGGTATCCCCTGGCTATCCATCCTGGGTGGGGTGTGCTCCCGATCGAGCTGACCTACTAATCCACGCTCCTGGACAAGAGTTACTTTTGCATGTGCTTAGAGGTGCTACCCTCTCATAGCTCATAAAGTTGTAGCTCTTCTAACTCCAGATCTGATTGAAATCTATATGGAATTTTGCTACTATCCATCTTTTTCCAAGTTGCAGACACCCTGCAGTGTCGTACCCTTAGAATGTAGTGTTTGGCAAGGTCTACTCTATTTCCTTTAAGAATCAGTACTAAACCCACATGTAGCGGAATCTCCATGGATCCTTTGAACTCATCGGGGCCAATGACATCTATTTTTTTCTCAAATAGGATATTTCTCTTACTTATGAAAGAGACCGTGCTAAAAGGTCTCTTAAAATCAAGATGGTTTATATGTGGGGGAATGCAATTGCCTTCATTGTAAATATTGATGATGTAATTGTTAGGAATGCAATCGACTAGAAGTTGGCTCCATCAAACCATCCTCTTGATCATCCACTTTATCATAGGAGCTAACGAATCCACTTCATCATGTCTTAAAATCCCTGGGGGGTTTCCTTGCCTGTCTCTAGTAAAACTATAATAGCAACCACAACGTATGATGATTCTGCCTTTTCCACGAATCCATTTTCATGGTTCAAAATAGGTCCTTTCAATCAACAGACTAGCTTGACCCCTACCTCTTAGGTCAAATATGTAGCCGAGAATGCTTCATTTGTCACTTTCAGAGAAGACTCTGTTGTACAGCTCCAAGCCTTATAGTATATTATCAAATCTTCCTTAAACTTCTTCAAAAAATTCAAATTCAAATTTTTTTACTTTACACATTTTGTAGAATTCTACCATGGTGACGATTGGCGGTTGTCGAGGGCATTCCCTCATTTTAATATTAGCAGGAATCCATGCTGGTGTTGTCTTTGTATCCAGCGGAATATATGATTCCCCCATTAAGTGATCGGTGATCTAAAGGTGATGTGATCTAAAATCCATCATCGGTGGACGTGTATTCCTCCAGAGTAGTGTAACACTCTAGGTGGAGGACGTTGTAGTTTGAGCATTCCACAAATGCCCCTATAGCTGGTATCCATGTGGGAGTCTCGGCATTGCATGTCAGGCAACCCGAACAAAGATCATCTAAAACTTCTAGTAACATCAGCTCTATAGTGAACTCGGACTCATCCTCTATGGCAGGAAAGCTGGAGAAAGTCTCTCTCATGCAGAAATCATAGATTTTCCCCTCAAGAACCGAGGTAAGCAAGTTTTATGCCTCCTTTCGGGATCTTCTTTGTTCATGCAGGAAAGCTCTATGTTTTCGGAAATTGGTATTTCTGCGTTGAGTCCTTCATAGCAGTGCATCTGGTAGTCTCTCATCATCAGCAATGACCAGATCTCCAGTAGGTGCAGTTATCATAGATGGTAGGTGACTAGTCCCTTCCATCGAATCTTGTTGCACTATCGCTTTCTTCCCCTTCAGTGAAGGATCCTCCTTGGTGCTAATTTTTAACAATGATGGTAGCCCATCTTTTTCTCAAAGGATGACCACGTCCATCAGGGGACCCTCATAGTCTACATTGACTTGACAGAAGTCCATGTCGAATTTTATGATGCCATCCTGCGGTGCCCTTTCATCGTTAAGTACGAGATTTCAGTCATCCTTGAAAGCAAAAATCAGCTTTTGTCCTGACATTTTTTTGCATAGAACAGGAAAAACACCAGCGCGCTAATTTAGCAGGAACAAGAACAAAATAAAGTGTTTTTTTGACAAAATTTAGTTTATGTCGGTGAGAGAATCATTTATTTATGTATTTATTTTGTTAATTTAGTAAAATATCAAACTTTAATGTAGAAAGAAGAACATTGAAGTATGTAAATTCAAAAATTTTCTTTTTATTGAGATTAATTCTATTACAAAATTTTTGGACCCGGGCAGAGACGTTCTGTCAAATAAATAACACAAGAATGATCAAAATTTAAAAATTTCAATTCAAGCAGTGTCAAGTTGTGTAGTATATCTTCATGTATCATTCGTTGGTCGGAAACATAAGTCTCTCACCTTGAAAATCCACCAGCTGGTAGGCTCCTCTTGCGTAGACCTTTTCTACGATAAATGGACCTTCCCAAGTTGACTCAAATTTTTCACCTATGTTGCGGCGTGCAAGAAATGGCCTTTTGAGAACAAGTACGAGATCACCAACTTTGAATGTTCTTGGGCAGACCAATTTGCCATGAGCTTGTACCATCCTCACCTAGTAAAGCTCCAGATGTTGTTGTGCTTCTAGTCGTTTTCCTTTAAGACTTTCCAATTCTTTAAGTCTAAGTTTAGCACTTTCTTCTGTTGTAAGTTGATTGGCGACAGGGACTCTGAGAGGCGACGTATGAAATTCTAGCGTAGCACAACCTCAGACCGTATACGAGCATGTTTAAACTCTATCTATAGGTTATACATTGAGGGGGAGTCCTGATCGTTGTCTAGTAGGCCCACAAGGCTTCTAACAGCTTGTTATATCAATCTCTCTTATTTTTGTCTAGTGTCTTCTTCAAAATCTGTACCAGTGTCTTGTTGAAGGCCTCACTAATCCATTTTCTCTTTAATAGTAGATTGTAGAGTATCTCCACTCTATCCAATGTCGTCCTACCAAGTTGTTGATTTTTGTACTCTTGAAGGCTGTCCCATTGTCAGAAATTATTCTATGTGCAACTCTGAAATAGTAGACAACTTGACTTTTGAAAGATTGAAGGACATATTGTATTGTAACCTCTCATAACAGCAGTGCCTCTACCCATTTGTAAAAGTAAAATGCAGAAGCAATAATAATGCTGTGTCCTTTAGATAATGGACGGTCTATCGGACCTATTATGTCCATGCCCCAACACTCAAATGACATCGAAGCAACGGTCGGGTGTAGCACATTCGGTGGTTGGTGGAAAATCACCCCAGGCACTTGACACTGTTGACATCTTCCGGTTGTATCCATGTAGTTGGGCATCATTTTCAACCAATAATACTAGAGTCTCTTGGTCTTTATTTTCATCTTGGTCCTTGACTGTTGAATGCCACACAATCCACACAATCCGGCATTGAAGTGTATGACATAGCCCTTCTTGTGATGTGATGCGCTGTTAACTTGTCCTCAGGTAGCTTTCCAGTCTGCAAATACTCTATTAATGACTTACACTAATCTTCATTGATATCAACAAATGCAACTATCATTCCTTCTTCTTTTTTGATCTTGCATAGATTTTTGAAGTCAATTCGGGACAAAACCTGTCTTTCTTGTATCGTAATGTCAATGGAATCCTCCGGGGGACATGCTAATTTTTTTGCAAGTTTTGCGAGAGTGTCAGCATGGGCATTATCTCCCCGAAGAATTTGGTAAAAAGTTAGACTAGGGATCTATTCAAGCAGTTTCATTATGTACTGGTTGTATTCTACTTACCTTGGTTTCAAAACCTTGTATTTTCCAATGACCTTTTGGATGACGAGTTGTGAGTCGCCATAGATAGCAATATCTATTTTATCCATCGAAATTGCCACATCCAATCCGATAATTAGCGCTTTATACTCGACTTCGTTGTTGGTGCATGACTCTGTTAGGTGGTATGAGAACCTCAGCATACCCTTATATGGCGTGACAAAACTTAAACCAATCTCTACTTTGCCCAGTGTAACTGTGCCTCATCCTTTGTCTTTTCTAGCTGATGAAGCTCCATCAAAGTACTTCTCCCAATGTTGCACGCTAGAGAAATCCATTTGTAGTACCTGTTCATCTAGTAATTCATCATTAAGAGGGGACACAGGTGGAAGTGGGTGTGCAGTGAGAAAATCTGCTAAAAGCTGTCCCTTGATAACACGGACAGGAACAAAAGTAATATCAAATTTCAACAAAATCATTGACCATCTTGCTAGATGTCGAGAGAGTGTTATTTGGGTTATTAAATATTACAATGGATTAGCTTCAGAAAAAAGGGTAATTCTATGAAAAAGCATGTAATGTCTAAGCTTCTGAGCTACAAAAATTAAAGCTAGACAATACTTTTCAACAGGCAGATACTTTACCTTCCTCGGTATTAGACAACAACTTAAGTGGTAGAGTGTGTTTTCTTTACCCTCGTCATTAACTTGGGCTAAGAGGGCTCTAAAAGAGTCATTTAAGGCTGCGGTATAACGAATTAAAGGTTTTCCTGGGATAGGGGCTGCCAAAATAAGAGGAGTCATTATATATTTCTTAATGTCCTCGAAGGCCCACTGACATTTCTTTTCCCAAATGAATTTGGTGTCTTTTTTAACTAATGTCGAGAAGGGCTGACACCTACCTGAGAGATTAGAAATAAAGCGTCTCAGATAGGCCAACTTTCTTTGGAAGGAACGTAGTTGTTTCAACATTTTGGGTAGAGGCATTTCTAAGATAGCATTAATCTTATCCGGGTTGATCTCGATTCTCAGATAATGGACAACGAATCCTAGAAATTTTTTAGAGATAATGTTGAAGGTGCACTTTAAGAGATTCATCTTAAGGTTGTACTGTCATAATCATTCAAACATGATCCTCAAATCATACAAAGGGTCTATTTTTTGTTTACTATTGATGACCAAATCATCCACGTAGCATTTCACTTGATTGTGAATGAGATCATCAAAAATCTTTGTCATAGCTCGTTGGTATGTTGCTCCAGCGTTCTTCAACCCAAATTACATCACTGTATAGCAGAATATCTTGATAGGTGTTCTGAAGGTTGTAAGTGTTGCATCTTTGGGAGCCAACTTGATTTGTTTGTATCCCTACAATCCATCAATGAAGCAAAAAATTTCATGTGTTGATGCATTCTCTACCATCATTTCTGGTATTGGTAATGGAAATTCATCCTTTGGACATGCTTTGTTCAAATCCCTGAAGTCGACACATATACAAATTTGACAATTTTTCTTTTTAACTTGTACAATGTTAGCTAATCATGTGGGGTATTGCTTTTCTCTTATAAAGTTAGCGTCTATTAATTTCATCACCTCGGCTATGACTTGTTGTTGTATTTCAAGGCACATTCTTCATGGAGCTTGTTTTACTGAGGTCATATCTTTGTCCATCCCAAGTTTATGAACTGCAACCTCTGCTGAAAGTCCTGACATTTCATCATAAGTCCAAGTCCATGCGAAGCAGCGAAGCAATCTTTAAATTCTGTTAACAGTTTGATCAACTCTAAAGATTCTTCATCGTTGAGTAGAGAACTTATAAATGTCGGTCGAGGATGCTCTTCCATCCCAAGGTTAATTTCCTTCAATTCATCAACAGTTGATTTGATTTCTTCCTCAAATTTTTGCAGGGCAGCTTCTATTAGCTGACCAGAATAGTCATCCTCCACATTGAGGCAATCCTCTTCCAATTCACTAATAACAATCATGCAAAATTTTGAATCAATGACTGGTCTGACTATACCAAATCCGAGACCCTTTTTTGAGTTGGGAGTTTTACTTTTAACATCCCAAAATTTTTTAAAAAGTTGTAATTTATCATTTGGCATTTGTTTTGGAAAATGCCCCTATTGAATTAACTTTTGTACACAAGATGAAAAGTAACCAAAAGGCAATTCCATTAATTCCAATAATTCATTAGGTTCTTAATCCAAATTCACATGTTTTTCAAGATTAGTAGAATTAGAAGCACGATAAAATTTGATCATCTTTAAACCAAGGCTACAAAATTCCTTGACCTCTAAACTCTCAACCTTTTGAGGGAGAATTGGAGTAAGGGTCATGGTGTTCACATAGTGGTTTATCCGATCATACATTATCTAATATTCACTTTTCTCCGCCTCTTCTAAGGATATCTTGTATTGAGGTTTCTTCGTTTTGTTATTATTATCTCATCTTCAATACTTTCTTCATCATCAGTGTTGATGGCCGGCTTAGCCCGTTCAACAATTAAGTTGGTTCTTGCTCGTCCACATCCTCGACCTCAACCTCAGGTGCGTGAACTAAAAGAACCCTCATCGACTCATTGAAAAAGAGTGATGGAAGATCGCTGAAGCAGAGCTAAATGGCCTCCTTTTTGTGATTCTTCTTAATATTCCACTTTGTTTGTCATAATTTCATGAGAAAAGATAGTTTTTTTAGATGTGCATTGTACGCGGCATCTTCTTGAATGCCAACTTCATGAACTGAAAATGGTTGTAAATCTCTCTTGATGCAATGTTCTTGTCCTTCCTTGTAGTACTTAATGCACTGGAGTAGAGACGATGGAACCATGTTGTGTTCGTGAATCCACGGTCAACCCAGTAGAGCATTGAAAAAGGTCTCAACATCGATCATCATTTTATCGATATAAAGCTCCTGAGCTTCATTGTCCAAATAGGCCAATGTCCATAGGCCCATCAAGTTGAGGGTTTCTCTAGGATCTACCAAAACTTTGCACAACACAAACCTGCCGATGTTAACAAAGATATAGAGTGGACGGTTGTAGTCAGTGGTACCAAGCAGCAAGTTTTCATCTGTTAAGGTTATCCTAGGCTATTCTTTTAACAAGCAAACTTCATTCAAGGATGTGCTGGCCAACTGGGCTAAGCAAATCACTGGGTTAAGCAATGTTGTAACCAGAGAATTCCTCATCTGCTTTAATAGGATTAGAGTGTCATAAATGCTTAATTTAGCCAGCAACTTCCTAAGGTGAGATAGCACATTGTAATCAACTTTGTATGATCCTCCGATCTTTACATGGTTATGTGTTTCTTCTACTAGAAGAGGTAGAGGTAGCTCTTCTCGAGTTATTATTTGCTTTCCTTTATCTGTCAGAGCTATTCCTGGAGCTGAAAGTTTCAGCTCAAAATTGGGCTTTCACTGTGGGAATCAGAGAGGTAAAATGGTTGGATTGAACTTAAGAGTGTTTGGAGAGTCTCTGGTGAGATTTTGGCATTGTTTCCCCAAGGATTTTGAACACTCCTCTCTTTGGTCATGGATGGGCTGATTAAATAGAAGAGCTTAGGTTGGCCACCAGGGTTAATTGATCGGTGCAAAATGGTGCTTATGTGGAGGGATGAGGAGCTCTAAGCAGTATTTAAGATGAGCTGACCTCCATGGTTGAAATTGGGTTTTATTTAGCGGTGGTGGCTCTTGGTTTTTGAGTTTTCCAGCCACTATGCCTGCCAGCAAGGCCAGAGGTGGTGGTCAGATGGTCAGGTGAGTTCTGAGCTCTTTTTTGGGTGAGTTCTAGTTTTTCCCCTTTAGTAGCCTAAGTCTAGCCATAAGAATTTCCTGTTTACTATTCCTAGAGCATTAGAAAAGGAACCCTCACCATTAGAAATTCCAAACTCTTCTTTGATCTGCCTGGAGTTCCACATATTGGTCCTAATCTTTAGCACTTTGTAGGTGGGGCAGTATGGAGGAACTCAAGTGGAGTCCCCCATAAAATGGTCAGACCTTAACTTGCACACACTCACTCTCTCACATACCATAAACACTAAAATCCCTTAAGTTGGTCTCCTACTCCTTTGGAAAGCTCATGTGGATGACTCTGTACCCTAGTCTATGGCTAAGAGGGTTAGAACCAGCACATTGAGCATCCAAAATAATTCCTCATATGGCTTCAATTGGTTTAATATGGCTTCATGGCTTGTTGGCCCATTTTGGCACAAAATCACCAAATTACCAAAATACCCCTACAACCCTAATTTTTTCAAAAATTTCCCAAAATGCCCAAGTCTCTCAAAAAAATCATCTCAAACCCTAACAATTACCTAAATCGACCAAAATTCACTAAAATTATAAAATTTCCAAAATATCCTAAAAAATTGCCAAAATTACCAAAATGCCAATCATGACCTAAAAATTCCAAAAATTCCAAAATCATCCCAAATATTCTCAATTGTAATTTTTTATCATCAATTTGGCCCAATTTAACCAATTTAGTCCAATTTGACCAAACGCCCCAATTTGCCCCTAAGCACCCAAATGCCCCAAAATTAACCCCAATCTTGGCCCAATTGACCCCAATCTTGCCAAATTTCAATTCCAAACAAAAATTCAGTATCCTCAATCCTAATATAAATAAAATTCAAGCCCAATTTGAACCAAATACAAGCCCAATTTTACCCAAATCTAAAAAGCCCCAATTTTGACCATATGCCTAAATCCATCAAATTAGCCCACCAATTCAATTCAAAATCACTTGAAATTTTTCAAAATCTTTCATGACATCTCCATACACCAAACTCTTAAAAATCTCAGCCCCGCCACATTTAATTTCAAAAGCCTAAATCCAAAGCCCACATGACAATTCATTCTCTTCATCATCCATTTGATTAAAATCATTCCTAAAGTCCTAAATTCAATATCAAATCATTCCAAATCAAGCATCAAGCTAAAAATCACCAAAAATATCAAATAAATCCAAAATCCCTTCACATAAAAATTAGCCAAGACAAAGGGGAGCGATGAAGCCACTCCCAAGCCATAGGCAAGCCATGAGAGCCTTGCCACATCATCAAACTACTAATGGCAGGAGGCAAAGACACTTTCAAGTCACCTTAAAAAGGTTTTTAACCCTTTATTATGAATCATATAAACCTCATACTTAACCAAATCACTTGGATGAGGACTTCTCCAAACCAATTTAGCTGACCCATCTGATCCTCTTCAGCCCAAGACCAACCTTGGTGGCTTAACCCACCCCAAACCATGCTTTGACCCAATTTGACCCAAAATGGCCTTTTCCCAATACTATTTCAATCCCATGCCTTTACACATGGCCAAACCAATTAACTTCACCAAGATCAAGCCCTGGCCTCCCTGAGTCAGATGGCGACCTCTCCCTGGCCGCCGGCCACCTTGGCTGTCGGAAAAGCCATGGACAAATGCTCCCCTATGGTAAAAACTCAAAATTTAACCCATCCAAGCTGTCTCATCCAAATTGGATTTTTGTACCTTGTTGGCATCCACATAAGCAGCCCAGGGCACCCACCAATTGCCCCTGGTGGCCTCTCCTTCCCCCTATATTTAAACCCACTCTCCATGGCCAAATAGAGAGAGTTTGAATTTCCTTGGGGACACTCAGTCAAATTGCTTCCAGATCTTCCTTAAGACCTCTTGAGTTCAATCTCATCATCCTTAGCCACTCAAATCTACTGCTCGAGTTCAATATTGGAGCTCAAATTCAAGGCCAAAACAGGACACCCCCAAAACTCCACCAATTTCAAATTAATTGCACCAACACCATCCCCACAGTGAGAGAGGAAGATTCCCCATAGAAGTCCCATCGCCAGAGCACCCTAAGGTGGAGTTTAATCAACCCCCAAATTTGGCCATGGTCAAATTTGTATCTAGAAAATTCACCACAGCTCGAGGCTCCTTCTCTAAGCTCTTGGGACTCTCATGAAGCTTCCACAAGAATCCAATTGAGGCTTCCCCTCTTGGACCAAGTTATTCAAACTTAACCCTAAACTGAGCTTCATTTTATTCTCCATGTGCATAGAGTTGATTTAAGGGTTAACCATATGGATATGTTCTCCTAGTCAAGACGAGTCTAAATGAACAAACCTCATATGATTTGGTTAAGAATCGAGTGAGATATTAACGTTTGAAAATGGATGGTTTGCGGGTTAACGCTGTTGGGGAAGGATCTGCGGGGACGTGTGGCGGCTACGTAGACTGCGACGTAAAACGGGAGCCTGTTGTGTGTAAGGTTTGATGCGTACAAGGCTGAGTGGGATAAGTAGGAAATTAAGGATACTTTATTATCTATTTAATTCCCAAAAATTCAAAAATTCATAACTTTATGTAGAAAAATTACAAAAATAAAACAAAAATACCCTTTTGTTCAGTGAATAAAAGCCAACAATGTGAAAATATTTTCATGTCCATTTAAAGCATATTTTATTTTTAATTAATTATATGGTGTTTTATTTTTAATGATTCTCCATTTTAATAGACCTTTTACCATGACATGAGATCACGGGGCTTTTGATGTCTCTATTGTTAGGCAGCTCCCCTGATTTTTCCAAGGTTAGGGGGCATCTCTAATGAGAGATATCTAATTTTAAAGTTAATGGCCCTTATTTTGGTATAAAAATCATATTAATTAGAATATTCATCAAAAAAATATAAAACTTATTGGGGTAGGTTCATTGTGGTTAGAGGATCCTAGGAAAAATATAGACTTGACTTAACTCATTAAAAATAATCCTAATTGTCACCAACCCTAAAAATAAAAAAAAATTAATTTGGAGTACTTAGAAATGTAAATAGCATAAAACTATTTTATACTTTAATTTAATGTTAGAGGAGCTGCTCATAAAAATTTCAAGGCAATTGGAGTTGATTTAACCACTCAAATGGATTAATTAAGTGAAATCACACTTTTGGATTAAAATAATTATAATAATTAAAATACAACTCAAAAAATTACAAAATTGGTTTCGGAAGCTCCTTTTAATCAGAGAAACGTATGAAAAATAAAATTTGAATTAAAATAAAATCTTTATTTTTGAGCTATTTTTGTTCATTTAAATTAATAAAATTAATTAAAAATCATAAAAATTTAAAAAAAGGTAAAAAAACATGCTAAAATGTCACATTTGGCTTACTGATTACTTGAAACCAATTAAAAAACTTTTCCTAATGTTCTAAGTCAAGATATTTATTTGAAAAGCTTAAAAATGAATTTTTTTCTAATTTCTCACTAAAATAATTCTAACAATTAAAATATAAGCCATGAAAAGTTTGAGATTTGTTTGTTTAGGCTCTTTAGACCTAGAGAGATTTAATAAAAGTAAAAAACTTTTTTTCCACTTAAATAATGTTTTATATTTAATTAATACTCAAATCAAACAAATAATTCTAATAATGAAATTAAGCCTGTAAAAATCATGAATATTGGTCCAAGTGTTCTTCTGACCTAGGTGAACCTCTAATAATTTTCTTAAAAATAGAAGTTTTATTTTATTAAATCTTCATTGAAAATTCTTATTTTTGCATTAAAAATAATTTTAAAATTAAATAAATTCAGAAAAATCACATTTTCTTCTCTGATGTTTTAATTAACCCATCAGTGAAGTAACATAAAATTTTCAAGTCATTTGAGTCTAATTTAATGAATTATAGAGTATTAAGGCCTTAAGGGCAAAAGAGTAATTTTGAAATTTAAAGCTTAATTAATATTTAGGCTTAACCAAAGGACTGAATAGGCAACAAATGATTTTAATTGATATGCTTTGATGATTGGAATATATAAGGGGTAAGTGGTAGAAACCAATTACTTTTTTTTGATCTTATAAAGAATAAATGTGTAATTTTTCAAAATTAAAAAAAAAATGAAAGAATATTTATATAGAGAGATATTATGGTGAGGGGGTTTGATTTTGGAAGATCATAAATCACTGATTTTTAAAACCCCAACTAATTGTTTTGAGGTAATTTATAATTCATGATAAGGATTAAATATATAAATATTAAAAAAAAATCCTTTTTCTTAATATTATAAATCTACTCATTAAATCTTAAGGGCTTATTAGTGAACTAGGCTTAATCAAAATTTTGTCTAATAAGGTTTAGAAAATAACTTATAAGTAATTTAGAACCTTTCAAAGCACTGCAAACCCATTCTCTAAAAATCAAACTAATTAAATTCCTTAACTAAGTCAAGTTGCCCTCAAGGATCTTTACTTATATAATTCATAAGTGAGATATCGAGTGATAATTACCCCACTTAAGAGATAATCAAAACCGGATGTCATACAATCTTTAGTTTTTTTAATCGAGTCTTCACCATTAAGTAATGTATCTATCCCTCTAGATAGGTGTATTACTTATTTATTTAAACTACTGGGATATAATCTATTCGGTCTTATATTTTTAAAATTTAAAGTACTATTTTTATCTAAATTATATATGTATTAAATTAAATTAAAACGGGTGTTAGGATATTTATCCTAACAGCCGACAACTTAACAACTCCTCAATTTTTTAGTACCGTTAAATTATGGCGACTATGCCTGGGAATCTGCTTCTCTCTCCATATTAATCAGGGAATATTATCTTCATACATCGATGATGTGTCCATGTCCCTTATGGACCCAAATTACCCTTCTTTCGTTGGCGTGCTTCACCCATTTCTTTCTTGGGTAAGTACGGTCAATTCTTTTGGACTTCAGGATCGTCTGTTCAAACACCTTTGAAGAGGGTAGTTCAGGAGGCCATTAAAGGCTTTTTAATCTTTATGTGGGGTCGGACCCCCAATAGGAGTTATGGTGGACTTGTTCCGTCTGGGCATTCTGTGTTGTGAAGTCGGTCCCGCACTGGGTCCTAAACTTCACTTTTCCCTTCAAGCCTAGTTTGCTCTGTTGAAAATTAAATCGAGTTGTGTATTTTTGTGCTTGCTTTTTTATTTAATTAAGTAAATCCTTCTACTTTCAAATTATTTAACCTTCATAAAATAGAAATAAAACAAAAATTTGCCCAGTCTATGGATCAACATTTGTTAATTTTTGGTGTTCGCACTAAATTTACAAGGTATTGGCCAAATAATTAACTTCAGAGCTTTCTTTTTGAAGTTGTTTTAATGGTGTTCCAAATGCTCACCGTTTCCTGCGATTAACCAACAAGCCGCGATTCTCACAACGTCACACCTTCCATCAAGTTTGGAGCTGGATTTGACGAACTTGAAGTTGTACTAAAAAAGGCCCCGTTCGTCGTAATGAAGGTTGCCACTCCGAAAGTTCAGGAGCCCTCTACTGAATTTAACCTGAACTATCCCCAAGGATTCCCTTCTTGCAAGAATATGAAAACTACTACTCCCCTGTCACCTGTCAAGTCTGTTGTCCCCTTTTCTACTAAAGAAAAGAAGATTATTATCATAGAAGATGAGACTAAAGGATTCACCGTCTTGTCGTCGGTTTTTGAAATTGGATCGAGTTCAGAGTCTCCACCACTAACTCAATCCCAGAGAAAGAACCGTAGCTGGAAAGCTCAGAGGGCAACTAAGGTCCAAATCTCAAAAAAGTATCAGATGATGAGTTTCCGCAGGAGGAGGAATTTGGATTACAAGAAACCTCACAACTTCTACAAGGGAGTAGGTTCCACCCGTTGATGAACACTAATGGATATGAAAGTATTCGAGAAATTTTTGCTACTTTACCGACATTTCATGGTCGTAGTGAGGAGAGGGAGAAGCCCACTCCAATCACTAAGGTCCGCACAGTATTCAAGAGATTGACCACTAAGGAAGGATGTTCCATAATCAAACTGCTTAAGAGAGTGGGATGTGCATTATCCTCTCAAATGAAGAAAGACATTCTGAAATATGCCAAGAATACCTAACATTCATTCCCACAAGTCAACTAAAGTTTTACCAGCACGTATTCCCATCAGATTCTGTTTGGGAAGTCAAGTTGATACTACTGTTACTACAATTGATTTTGTTACCTCTACCGCTCCAAAGTCCGCAAGCCATTGACCAGTTAATTCATGTGTGGGTCGAAAGATTCAATCAATTAATACTCTAAAGAATGCCTTGAAGAGGGAAAAGATGGAAAAATTACCCAAAATTGTGTTTGGTGCGAACCGCTGGGAATATACTTCTTTCCAACATGTCGATGCCTCTGTTGGGATACCCCGTCTCAAGACATCATCGTCGAGAAAGAAGGTGTGGGTACCCAAAGCCGCTAAACCAATACAGTCTAATGAGCCCGCAGGATAGAATAGTGGAATGAAACAAAAGTTTTAAATATCTGCTACAAAATTTGATGAAAAAGCGACGGATGTTCAGGAAAATCCAAAAAGAAGATTATTATCATAGGAGATGAAAATTGAAGGAAAAGTCAAAAATCTCAGAGCTGAGATTTCTGAGTTAGCTTGAGAACATAGTGTAATCATTAATGAGGATGATGAGGACTTTAATTTCAATGATTATTTGGATGAAGATTATATGGATATTCATGTCATCGAGACTAGAGCTGCTTCATCAGCACGCGATGCCCAACCTCTCGTAGAAGGGAACGTCTTTAATAATTGGTGCACCGTGCAGTGATTAATTTTATTTTAATAATTTAAAAGCTTTTAGGCATTCCTCGTCAAAATTAATATTTGCATCTTTCTCCAGTAAATGGCATAAAGGCTTAGCAATCTTTGAAAAGTCTTTAATATATCGTCTGTAGAGTCCAGCATGTCCTAAAAAACTCCTAATTTCCCTTACATTTGTTGGATAAGGTAAATGAACATTAACTTGACTTTTGTAGGCATAAAGGCTTAGCAGGAGCTACTTCCGTACCATTTTCTGATATTTGATGACCTAATACAATTTATCTTGCTAACATAAATTGGCATTTTTCCCAATCAAGGACTAAATTTGTTTTTTCACAGCGCTTAAGAACTTTAGATAAATGTTCTAGACATGAATCAAATGAAGTTTCAAACACTGAAAAGTCATCCATAAAGATTTTAATTTCTTTTTCAATTAAATCACAAAAAATTGTCATCATAAATCCTTGAAATGTAACAAGGACATTACATAGACCAAAGGGCATTCTTCTAAAAGCAAAAGTACCATAAGGACTATTAAACATTATTTTCTCTTGATCCTCAAGAGATATTTGAATTTGTTGATAACCAGTATATCCATCTAGGAAATAAAAGTATTTATGCCCAGCTACCTATCCAGCATCTGCCCAGCTACCTATCCAACATTTGATCTAGAAAGGGTAATGGAAAATGATCTTTCCTTGTGACAAGATTTAATTTTATATAATTAATGCATATTTGCCATCCTGTAACTTGTCTAGTAGGAATTAACTCATTATATTCATTTACAGTTATAGTTACTCCTCCTTTCTTAGGAACACAATAAATTGGACTAACCCATGCACTCTCTGAAATAGGGTATATAATTCCAGCATCTAGCCACTTTAAAATTTCTTTCTTAACAATTTCTTTCATAACAGGATTCAGTCTCTTTTGTGGATCAGCCCTGGGTTTGCAGTTCTCTTCCATATAAATTCTATACATAGAAATTGAAGGACTGATTCCTTTAATATCAGCAATTGTCCATCCAAAGGCTTTCTTAAAATTTTTCAAAATTTTCATCAACCTTTTTTCTTTTTCCATTGTTAATTTTGAGGAAATTATAACAGGTAA
>NW_018165226.1:306855-309261 GCF_001263595.1 Phalaenopsis equestris
ATAAAATTTGTCTCCTATTGCACATGGAATTTTAAAGCTACCAGGATCTTTAAGCTTTTTAGGAAGTTTCTTCTGAATTATAGCACTGCACTACTCACTAAGTGCAATAGTCTCATTATCTTTAAACTTCCTTTTTCTGTTGAGAATATCCTTCATAAACTTTACATAGCTTGGCATTTATTCTAAGGCTTCAGCAAAGGGAATATAAATTGTAAGCATCTTAAATACTTCAAGAAATTTTGAAAATTGCTTATCCAACTTCTGCCAACAAAGTCTCTGAGGAAATGAAGGTGGTGGTTTTTCCAAATCCAATTTCGACAAAGAAATAGGTCTCTCAGAATCTTTTGGAGCGTCCTCTTTTGATTCTTCAATTTATTCCCTCTCTACTTCAATTTCTTTTTGAACCCGACCTTCCAACTCTCTTCCGCTTCTAAGTTGAACGACTTTTACTTGTTCTTTATTCTGTTCTTTTAGATTTGATTCAGTATTACTAGGAAGTATTCCTTGAGATCTATTAATTAATGAATTTGCTATTTGCCCAAGTTGATTCTCAATATTTCTAATTGTAGCTCCTTGACTTTATAATTGATTTCCCATTTGTAGCACCACTTCTTATGTAGACAACTTCTTCTCCTTAAACTGTCTTTTACTGTTGAAACTTGAAGGATAAGTAGATTTATAATTTTTATTCCCTTGATTGTTCCAGTTTCCCAATGAGTTTCCTTAGTTGTTCCCTCATTGTTGATTATTACCACCCGAATTGTTATTCCAGTTAAAGTTGGGATGGTTCTTCCAACCTGGGTTATAATAATTGGAATATGGGTTATTTTTCTTATTATTTATGGCATTTAAAGCTTTTAATGATTCTTGATAAACTACCATGGATTTACCCTCTCACAAGGCCATTGAAAATTATTAGTCATTTCTTCGATTACAGCATAGGCATCATGAAATGGTTTTAACATCAATGAACCTCCAGCAGCGGCATCGATAATTATTCTAAGAGATCCAACTAATCCATTATAAAAACTTTGAATTATTAACCAACCTGGTATAGCATGGTGTAGAAACTTTCTTAAAGGTTCTTTAAATCTTTTCCATGCTTCATAAATAGATTCCCCTTCAAACTGATTAAAAGATGTAGTATCATTTCTAAGCTTTAAAGTTTTTTATGAAGTTTTTTATGGTGGACAAAATTTTTGTGCTAAATCACCCTAAGTTCTGATAGATCCAGGTGCTAACAAACTGATAGATCACCCCAAGTTCTGATAGATCCAGGTGCTAATGAATTCAATCACATCTTAGCTTTATCCTTGAGTGAGAAAGAAAATAACCTAAGTCATTTGGCATCATCTGATACACTGTCATATTTAAATGTAGCGTATAATTCTAGAAATTTGGCAAGATGTAAATTTAGATCTTCAGTTGGAGATCCCTTAAACTGATTATTTTATACCATTTGGATAATAGCAGGTTTAAGCTCAAATGAATTAACTACTATAGTAGATTTTTAATACTACAATGAATTTCATCTACAATAGGGTTGGAATAATCTCTTAAAGGTCTAAACTCTTGACGAATTTAAGCATTTTGATTATTTTGGTCTTCCATTTCTATAATTTTTTTTAGATTTTTCAAAATTTATAATTTCTTTGGTTTTTTTTTATTTTTCTAATAGTTCTTTCTAATTCAGAATAGTAGGGCATTAGTCCTTCAGAACCTGAATTACACATACACTATCATAAAATGAAATAAACAAAGAAAAATAAAATAAGATAAGGTAACTTAAAGTTTAAATAAGAATTTCTGAAAATAGAAATTTTGCTTTCGATTCCCCAGCAAAGGCGCCAAAAACTTGGCCCCTTGATACTGCTGGTAAATTTAGATCTTCAGCTGGAGATCCCCTAAACCGATTATTTTATACCATTTGGATAATAGCAGGTTTAAGCTCAAATGAATTAACTACTATAGTAGATTTTTAATACTACAATGAATTTCATCTACAATAGGGTTGGAATAATCTCTTAAAGATCTAAACTCTTGACGAATTTAAGCATTTTGATTATTTTGGTCTTCCATTTCTATAATTTTTTTTAGATTTTTCATAATTTATAATTTTTTTGGTTTTTTTTATTTTTCTAATAGTTTTTTCTAATTCAGAATAGTAGGGCATTAGTCCTTCAAAACTTGAATTACACATACACTATCATAAAATGAAATAAACAAAGAAAAACAAAATAAGATAAGGTAACTTAAAGTTTAAATAAGATTTTCTGAAAATAGAAATTTTGCTTTCGATTCCCCGGCAAAGGCGTCAAAAACTTGGCCCCTTGATACTGCTAACACGCAAAGTAAAACTATAATTCAGTTTATATTTCACTTATATTTCCTTACTTTACAAAAAAA
>NW_018165226.1:309383-311667 GCF_001263595.1 Phalaenopsis equestris
GAATTTATACAATATGCACTTTTAGAAAATTTTTTATTTTTAAAAAGACAATTACTTAAACTGAATATATTTTGCAGTAATAAAAATTCAAATATTTTTGGTATTTTTGATATCTTGACAAAACAGTAACAATTTAAAAAGATAACTACAGTTTTGTAGATGAAAATCATTTAATAAGAAAAATATCTTTCTTTTTATCATGAATCAGTAATAAGTATAAAAATTATAATGTGGAAGTACGAAAATTATGTTCTTTTCCCTGACTAGAGATGCTATAAAGAACATTGACTAATTTAAAGTTTGAATAGTTTTGAAGACCGGCTAGGCAGGGAAGATACTAGCTCTCACTCTAGAGTTCCCTTGATTCCATCTACCTAAGAGGTAACATCTCGTATCAAAACCTAAAACAATAAACCTAGTTGGGGGCTTTAACCTGTCACTTTAAAGTCCTCTAACTCTACACCGTTCAATAAATAATTCCCTATTTATTTGCACTCAATCATATGAACTACATTCTCATTCACACAACCTCATGTGATTCTTTCCAATTGTTGACTGAGACAATACCTGCCCGGTTCTTACATGTTATCACAACAAATTTTAACATCTGGATTAGCCAAATTAAGAAGTAAATGAAGTGCATGGATTTAAATCATGACAACTTCTTCCAACATTAAAGATCAATACTCTCCACAATTTCCATCTAAAGCTTAATTACTTATCATTTTAAGAGGAAAAATAAAGAAAACAACTCAGAATCCATGGAGAAAATAAAACCACACTTTAGTTTAAAAGTAGAAATCATGTTAAAACCAACAACAAGTCTCAATTAAACCCAAAAGTAGTCTCAAAGAAAGCTTAATTACTTATCATTTTAAGAGGAAAAACAAAGAAAACAACTCAGAATCCATGGAGAAAATAAAACCACACTTTAGTTTAAAAGTAGAAATCATTGTCAAACCAACAACAAGTCTCAATTAAAACCAAAAGTAGTCTCAAAGAAAAAGATAAAAACTTATCACAAGTACTTCACTGAACTCTTGAAGTTCCTTTGAATCTATTCTCTTTACATTCTTCTTTCTTTTATAGTATTCCAAGAGGTGCTTTGGAAATTCTTCAAAATGTGTCCCAATTTGATGTAAATATGTCTAAATTCGATGTATTTGTCGAAGAGATGCATCCTTTTGTGATAAATTTTGAGTGGCATGTTTGTAAATTTCTTCCATGGTGGTTATAACCGCCTATTAAGCCATTGGGTGCCTCAAAAACCTTTTTAAAATTCATAGAAACTGACTTTACTCGTCCAGTGACTGCCACTGGTGCTTAAGCGCGTGACCTTTGGTGCTTAGGCGTGGCCTTCTCTCTTTAAACGATGCTTAAGCACCGATCCTGATGCTTAGGCGCCAAAACTCATTTGCACGTTTTTCACCTTTTTGCTCCAAATTTGATCATTTTTCACTCTCTTTAGCTTTTTTCATCTTTTTTTTTCGATCCTGATGCTTAGGCGCCAAAACTCATTTGCACGTTTTTCACCTTTTTGTTTCGAATTTGATCATTTTTCACTCTCTTTAGCTTTTTTCATCTTTTTTTTTATCTACAAGAAAAATACAAAAATATCTTCCAATAAAGCACAATATCTCAAAAATAGGTATAAAAATGTGTCTAAAAATGTTATATATTTTAGGTGTATCAAAGACCTATTCGTACACATTATAAAATAGGTGAAAATTTTGAACCAACTTGGGAGGGACCATTTGTTATAGAAGAAGTCTACTCAGGAGGATCTTACAAACTGGTGGATTTTTGGGGCAAAAGACCCATGTTATCGGTCAATGGCCGCTACTTGAAGATATATTACTCGACATGAGGCTGCTTGAAATCAACAATTGCACTTGAAATTTCAAAAGTTTTGGGGTTATTTACTTGGGCAAACGTCTATGACTGAGTCCAAAATTTTGTAATAAATTAACCTCAATAATTTTTTTTTTTAAATTGCTCATTTTGTTTTTTTTCTCTATTTCTAATTTGTAAATCTAATTAAATTAAATAAAATTTATTAAATAAAATTTTAAAATTATCAAAGCTGTTAACGCTTCATTTTTGTGCTTGTTCATGCTGGATGTCCGTGCACTAATGTTTTTTTGTCTTCTCTAGAAGTAATGTCGGAACGTAAGCTCATCTTTTCTTTCAAAGATGGCTTAAATCTCGCACTAGATAAGGAAAGGGCTGCTTAGGGTGGCATCATAGACCTTGATTTTGACTTTGGTCAGGTTGATGTAAATTA
>NW_018165226.1:313427-313943 GCF_001263595.1 Phalaenopsis equestris
CACCTCTGGCCAGCCGGCCAGCCTAGTGGCCGGAAAAGATCAAAACCGAGAGCCACCCCCATGGCACCTCACCCAAATCTAACCTAGAGGCCAGCTCATCCAAATCAAATTGAGGAGCTCCTCTGCCCTCCACCTAAGCCCCACAAGGCGCCCAAACTTGTGTTCTGAGAGCCACCCCATGGACATTTTTATAAAAAATCACCTCCCACGGCCATGGGAGGTGTGCTAAAATTTTCTTAGAGAGGCCTCTCCAAAATTCTCACAGAGCTTCCCTAAGATCCCCTCAGTGCATTCCAACTATTTTTCCCCACCAATTCCAACTGCCGGAGCTCAATTTTAAGCTTGAAATCTTGCCGGAAACCAAGACAGAACCCAATAACGAATGTGCCGAGCCTCTTTGATCGAAGCTTCACTTCTTATAGCAAAGGTATAAAACTTCTGCGAAAGAAGCTAAAGCCCCATCAAATTACCCACTGAAATAGCCTTCACCATAGCTCTAGACCAACACCTGAAATC
>NW_018165226.1:314165-315440 GCF_001263595.1 Phalaenopsis equestris
GCCGTGCGATAAGGCGTGTATCAAATGAGCGGGGGAGATCGAGCCGGACAGCGCTTCGGGAAATAAATAGTGGGCCGAGTCAGTAACCTACATGGACGGTGGCGTCCAACCAAAGCACGCCACGCATGCCTTTAGAGCCGTCGTTGTTTGAGGTGGCACGCGTGGTTTAAATAGATAATCATGGCTTTTTCTATTTTTTTAAATACCACCAAACTTAGAAAATCCATAACTTTGTGTAGAAAAATCACCAAAAAAATTAAAAGACCCTCTTATTTAGTGAACAGAGGAGAACAATGTGAAATAAATTTCAAGATCATTTTATGTATATTTTATAAAATGAAAAGACCCTCTTATTTTGTGAACAGAGGAGAACAATGTGAAATAAATTTCAAGATCATTTTATGTATATTTTATTTTTAATTATTTAAACACTATTTAAAATAATTTGATTCTCCATGCATATTGACACATCACCATGGCTTGAAATTTTGGCATATTGTACCCTCTATCAAGGGAAATATCCTCTGATTTTTCTAAAGTTAGAGGTGGTTCCTATACAGAGATCCATATTCTTCAAGTTTTTTGCACATTATTTCTTTAAAATAAACATGAAAATTATAATATTGATTAGAAAATCCTAAGAAAATTTGGGAAAATCCACCATGACTGGAGAAACCTTTGGAAATAGTTTCATGGGTCAATTCATTTAAAATATAATCCAAAGAGGCTAGGGATTGAGTATCTGGTCTTGGTTTGAGGCCTAGATATGATTTTGAAGCCAAGATATGATTTCTTTCATGACCAGATTTGGGTGTTGGTCTAGAACTATTGTAGAGGTATTTTTAGAGGGGGATTTTGTGGGACATTGGCTTCTTTCTCGGTTGTGAAGGTGTGGGCACAAATAATTGAAGTTTGGTGGACTGTGGAATTGTAATGAGCTCTGTCCTGGTTTGAGCTCTGTGGTAATGAGCTCTGTCCTGTTTTTTGGTTGAGGTTTGAGCTCAAAATTGAGCTTCCACAGTGGAATTCAGTGGGGGATGGATTGCACTGAGGGGATCTAAGAGATGCTCTATGGGAAGTTTGGGGGGCTCTGTCTAGGAAATTTTCAGCACACCTCGCATGGGCGTGGAGAAGATTTTTTATAAAAATGGCCATGGGGTGGCTCTCAGGGCAAATGATTGGGTGCATTGTGGTGCTTAAGTGGAGGGTAGAGGAGCTCTACAATTTGGTTTGGCTGAGCTGGCCTCTAGTTTTGATTTGGGTGAAGTTCCATGG
>NW_018165226.1:315806-318423 GCF_001263595.1 Phalaenopsis equestris
GTCAATTTTGGGTATGTTGGGCTAGACATGGGTCTAGGTTAGGCTAGCCTTGGGCTAAGTCCAAATTGAATTATCCACATGACCAAGGGAGGTGTTGTAAAGATTTTTCATGGAGGGATAGAGTAAAATTTTTGGAGCTAAGGCCATCAATTTTTTCAGATTTTGAGACATGGCCAATTTGGGGCAAACTTGGGGCTTTTTGGATTTGAGGTCTTACCAAAGCCAATTGAGGGTCTATTTTTATGTATGGGGATGTTATGAAGATTCTTCAACACAAATTGTGGCCAATTGAGTGGGCTATGAGTTCAATTTGGTGGAACCAAGTAATAGGGACAAAATTGGGTTTTTGGTTTAAATCAAAATTAGGTCTAAATGATAGACCAATTAAGCTTGAGTTTGGTCTAGATTGGTCATATCAAGGGTGAATTTGAGTTTATATCTGAAATTGAGGTAAATTGAGACCAATTGGCTAGACATTGGTGGTAATTTGAGGAAAATATGGGTCTTTATAGAGCAATTTGGGGGTTTTGATCAAAGATGGCCAAATTGGCCAAATTAGGTCATGTGATATTTGAGAAAAATGAAATTGGGAATTTTTGGGAGATTTTGGAAATTTTAGGGATTTTTTGGAATTTTTGGCTAAAGAGGGGTATTTTGGTAATTTGGCCAATTTGGGGATTTTGGGTAGTTTGGTTGTTTTCAAAGTGTTTGAAACTATTTTTGAGTCAAGTTGGGTATTTTGGCTAGATTTGGAGATTTGGGGTCCAAAGGGTATCTAGGTAATTTTGAGAAATTTAGGGGCAAAAGAGTAGGTTGGGTATTTTTGTAGAGTTGGAGTGCCAACCACCATCAACAAGCCATGGACCAATGGAAACCCTATTTTAGGTCATCTATGTAGTGGTCTTAGTTAAACCTTAGCCCTGTGCTAGTGGGTTTAGGGAACCACCTACAGAAGCCTCCCAAAAGTATCAAGGGACCAAAGCCTAGAAGTTCTAGGTTTAGGGTAGTGAGTGATTGTGAGTGGAAATGATTGCAAGTGAGTGCCTTAGCCCTAGACCAACACCTAGGATCAATCTTAAGGTCCAGCAGCCTAAGGGTGACTCATCTTGAGTTTCCCCCATAGTGACCCAACCTAATAAGTTCTAGAGGTTAGGACCAATATCTGGAACGTCAAGTTGAGTAGAGAAGAGTTTGAGAGAAGAGTTTGAAATTTCTAATTTCCTTGTCTAGTTTTCTAAGAGTAGTCAATAGGAAAGTCCTATGGCTAGACCTTAGGCTACTAAAGAGGAAAAACTAAACCTAAACCAAAAGTGAGGTCAACAATCATGCACTGGCACCTAAGCGCCACATTCTTGCGCCTAAGCCTGATGTAACTCGAGAGGCAGGTGCCTAAGCACCACTTATCCGCGGTTAAGCAATAGTTCATGAAAGCTGGTGCGTGAACGGTTAAAAGTGAAATATAACTCCAAAAATTGCCTTTTTTACTCTTGTCGTCACCGTCTACCTCTCGAGTTTGCAATTTGGAAGTCTAGGGAAAGCCATTTGGTGAATATTTCTTTATGGAATTAAGAAAAAAATACTAGATTTGGATTTCTTGAGGTAAGAGCTTCACTTCTATGTAAAAATTTTAAATTTTCACCATGTATTTTGAGTACATTTGGATTTTGACCATGTATTTTGAGTACATTTGGAAGAACCCTAAAATCGCAATTCATTGTGAAAAATGAGGAAAAATCTATGAAAATTGCATAGAAAGTGTAGTTTATACTTATAGGAGTTGAGTTTAGTAGATTAGACTTGATTTTTAAAGTTATTATAGAATTTTATGAAATTTGTAGAATGGCACTAAGAATGAAGAGGAGCAAAGGAAAAAGCCACTTTAATTTGAGCAAATTTTTGAGTTTGAAAGCTCAAGATAGGTATACCGATGCTCTGCAATCACGAAAACTTATCCAGGAGCGATGCTTCAAAAATCTAGGTGGATCTGTAGAATATTTGATGGTTCACCGACAATGGGAATGATTCTGCTATTTTTTCTGCTCTAGTCGTTATTTCTATAGTTAGGGAGTTCTATGCTAACCTACCTGAGGCTGAAGATGATCGAGTCATGGTTAGAGGAAAATTGGTACCTTTTTCACCGGAGATGTTTTATCATCTACCACTTGACACTTTATGTATTTATGCAAACTATAGTCTTACTGAGACAGAGCTAGATGAGATTATTTCATATTTGATTGTTGGAAGAAGGCTTTGGAAAATTACAAATGATAGAAGAGTCTATTTTTCCATCTCAAAGTTGAGTGCACCTTCGAAGGCATGGCACTATTTTATTTCAGCTCTTCTATTACCTACAAATCATCTCAGCAAAGTTACCAAAGAGAGCAACATTGAACTATTACGTTCAGAAATGCAAGCTTGTCAATATTGGAGCTTTCATATATCAGACTAACATTAGTTCTGCCACTGTTGTTACTACTATAGTTTTGGGATTTACTTCCTTGATCTTTTCCTTATGTGAGCAGGCTAGAGTGAGATATGATTTTTAGGAGGAAGTACTATTGCCTCTAAAGCTAATAACAGGTGTTAATGTAATGTCATAATCGAATCATTCTATTTT
>NW_018165226.1:319862-321771 GCF_001263595.1 Phalaenopsis equestris
TGAATTAGATAGGAACTCATATTTTCATCTTTCTTAACATTAAAAATTTCTAAACTTTAAGTTGGTCTCATTTACTAAATATTTTTTCTAAATTGGACTACTATATTTCTAAATCTAAATTTTAGTAACTCCTATAGAAACTCATATACATATCATACTTATTTAGCTTTTAAAGATTGAAGTGTCATATAAGGATAAGTAACATTTTAAGTTTGGGGGATTTTGATACACCTAAAATATATAGGGTTTTTTGACATTCTTTTATACCTATTTCTGAGATATTAAATTTTAATGGAAGGTATTTGTGTTTTTTTCTTTCAGGTATAAGTAAAAAGGTGAAAAATGCTAAAAGGAGTAAAAAATGGATCAAATTTGGAGCAAAAGGTAAGGAATTTGCTGAAGTATTTTTGGCGCCTAAGTGTCAGATCAGGCGCTTATGCGCTGGTGAAACAGAGAAGGCCGCGCCTAAGCACCAGAGGCCCCGCACATAAGCACCAAAGGCAGTTATGTGACAGTTTACTTCATTTTGTCAAATTTTAAAGGGACATTTAAGGCACATATTGGCTAAAGATGGTGGTTATGACCATTAGAATTGAAATTATGATAAAAGGACTTATGAAAGGAGGCATCTTTTGGTAAATAAATCGAATTGGGACACATTTTGAAGAGTTATCAAGACACCTCTTTGAAATTTATGGAAGAAAGAAGTTGAGACTTTTTGAAGTTTGCTTGAAAGATCTGAAAGTGTTGGAAATGGGGAGTTTTTGAGAGAGTTTTGGAGAGATTTTCAAGCACCACACAAATATTTTTTTTTCCTTTTTGTTTTTAGTTTTATTGTGAGATTGAAGAGTGTTGTAAAAGAGAAGAGATTCAAAGGAAACTCAAGAGTTTGGTGGAAGATTTGACATAAGTTTTTATCTTTTGTTATTAAACTACTTCTAGTTTTAATTGAGACTTCTTGTTGGTTTGATAATGATTTTTACTTTTAAACTAAAGTGTGGTATTGTTTTTTCCATGGATTCTAAGTAGTTTTCTTTATCTTTCTCCTTAAAATGATAAGTAATTAATGGTTTTGGATGAAAGTTGTGGAGAGTATTGATCTTTAATGTTGGAAGAAGTTGTCATGATTTAAATCCATATACTTCTTTTACTTCTTGATTTGGCCTACCAAGATGTTAAAATTTGTTGTGAGAACATGTAAGAATCGGGCTGGTATTATCTGAGTCAACGATTAGAAAGAATCACATGAGGTTCTATGAATGAGAATGTAATTCATATGATTTAGTGCAAATATATTGGAAAATAATCTTAGAAGGGTGTAGAGTTACCAGACTTTAAGGTGACAGGTTAAAGCCCCCAACTTGGTTTATTTTTTTAGGTTCTGATACAAGATGTTAGCCCTCAGTTGAAAGAAATCAAGGGAACTCTAGAGTGAGAGCCAGTATCTTCTCTTCTTAGCCGGTCTTCAGAACTAAGCAAACATTAAATTAGCCAATGTTCTTTAAAACATATCTAGTAAGGGCAAAGGATATTATTGCTCCTATTTGCCACAACACAATTTGCATACTTTCACAATAAAATTTTTATACTTATTACTGATTCATGATAACAAGAAAAATATATTCATATCAAGTACTTTTCTTTTAAATAAACTCAAGTTATCTTTAGAAATTTTATTATTTTGTCAAAATATCAAAAATACAAATAAATTTTGAATTTTACTTATTTTGAAAATATCTACAATTTAAGTAATTGACTTTTTAAAAAATAGAAAGTTTGTGCATATTGCTTTTTTTTCCCTATGGGTTCAATAGTAAAATTTTAATCAAAAAGTCCTATATTATTTGATAATGATATGTATACTTTTGTAGTATCCCAATATATATATATATATATATATATATATATA
>NW_018165226.1:322049-332101 GCF_001263595.1 Phalaenopsis equestris
ATTTATATGTATATTTTTTTGTTATAATATATATATATATATATATATATATATATATATATATTAAAAAGTTAAATTGTTATTTTCTCCAGGATCATGTTTTTAGTTCTGTTGCAAAGTAAGCAAACATATGTGAAAAATATCATTAAAGACATTGTTATATTGTGCACACACACACGTCTCTTTTCACGTAGAACTTTAAGAATCGATTGGGTTGTTATGAAATTTTTGAAATGGAATATTGATTTTTATCCCAAATTAAAACCTCTGATTATTCCGGTTTGGTTAAGATTTTCGGGGCTTAAACTCCATCTGTTTAATCATGAAGTTCTTTTTTCCTTATCTATGACATATGGAAAACTGTTAAAAAATGGATGGCCCTACATTCTTACTTATGAGGCCTTCTGAGGCTCGGGTCTTAGTTGAACGAGATATCACTCTATCTTTCTGTCATGAAATCTGGATATGCTAGGCCCATAAGGGTCACATTGTCATATGTTCGGACATCACCCCACTAATTGCTATAAGTTGTACCCACATTTAAAACATGTTTCTAAAAAACCCCTTACCACTCAATTGCAAGAAATGGTTCCTTCTGATACTCAAATGCAGGGAATAATACCAATTACCACTCAGGTGCAGGAAATGGTTCCTATTGAAATGGAGGCTAATGTTAACACTACTATTTTAAATTTAGATAATGATGAACAGGTGTTACCACATGTTGCTTCATGAAGCTCTACTGATATTTTAGTTGCTAGCACTAGTAATTGAGGAAATCATGACAATGAACTTTATGCTCGTTTTAACTCTACTTGTATTGTTATTACTTAGGAAACGACACACTTTGATACTATTGATGCCAAGCCTATTTTCCCAACTGACAATGTTATAACTAACACAAATTCACAAGTTCTGCAGGATAACAGGCATGTGTTAGGACCTCCTTCTCAAGTGAAGGATATTATTTATAATGTTTCCTTAAATCTCTTGGGAAAGAATGAGCATACGGAATCTGTTATTGAGGTAACTAATTGTATGTTAGAGGGGGAATGGATGGTTCAAAAGGCTAGTAAGAAGAAAACTAGTGGAACAAAGAAAACTTCTACATCTTGGCAGCGATAATATTATTAGAAGTGGAATATATCATTCTGACGGAGAGCAGTTTGGCACCCCTCCTAGATCTTCTTGAAGGGGTGAATCGAAGCATGATGTTTAACATTTTTCGTGTGGAATATTAGGCTATTCTAGTTCTCCCTACACTTGGCATCGTGGCCTTCTCTCTCAAAGATTAGATCAATATTTTGCTAATAAGCATTTCCTCACTTATTTCCATATATCTAACGTTCAACATCTTAACTCTGCGGCTTCTGATCATTGTCCTATTTTGCCCACCCTTGATTTTTTTAATCTCACTCCTATCTAAAAATTTAAATTTCTCAACATTTGGCCCACTTATGACGCCACGCCCAAGCCATAGGCAAGCCATGAGAGCCATGACACATCATCAAACTACTAATGGCAAGAGGACAAGCCACTTTCAAGTCTCCTTAAAAAGGCTTTTAAACCTTTTTTAAAAATCATCTAAACCTCATACTTAACCAAATCACTTGGATGAAGACTTCTCAACACCAATTTAAATGACACATATGAGTATCTCCAGTTTAAACCCACCCCCATGGCCAAATAGAGAAAGCTTGAATTTCCTTAGGGAGACTATGTCAAATTGCTTCCAAAGCTTCCTTAAGACCTGTTGAGTTCAATCTCACCATCCTTAGCCACTCAAATCCACTTTTTGAGCTCAATTTTAAAGCTCAAGTTCAAGGCGGAAACAGAACACTCCTAAAACTCCACCATATTTAAAATAATTTCACCCACACCGTACCCACAGAGAGAGAGGAAGATTCCCCATAGATGCCCCATCACCAAAGCACCCTAATGTGGACTTTGATCAACACCCTAATTTGGCCTAGGTCAAATTTATATCTAGGCAATTCACTACAGCTCGAGGATCCATCCCTAGGCTCTTGGGACCCTCACAAAGCTTCCGCAAGTATCCAATCGAGGCTTCCCCTCTTAGACCAAGGTATTGAAACTTAACCCTAAACCGAGCTTCATTTGATTCTTCATGAGTAAAGAGTTGATTTAAGGGTTGATTGACCGTATGGATATGTTCTCCTAGTTAAGACGAGTCTGTAAGAACAAACCTCACTAGAATCAAGTGAGATATTAAGGTTTGAAAATGAACAGTTTGCGGGTTTTCATCAAGTTTGCAGGTTTGAAAATGAACAGTTCGCGTGGATATCCCCATGCCCTCATGTCATCGTATCTATTGTCAATAAGGACGTTGGAGTCGCCACTCTGTTTATCTATCTTATTGCCCTATTTTCCAATTTACCTTAATCTTTACCTTCCAATTTACCTTAATCTTTTGGATCAAGTAAAAGATCCTCAAGTATTAAAGGAATTAGAGAAAAGAGAAAGGGTAAATGATAGAAAATAAGAGAAATGTTGGGTGGTAAACTTATAGAGAAGACTCTAGAATGTCAAAATCTCATATAAGGATTACCACATAAATTGTATGATAACCAGAGATTTAGGTTGATCACCTATTATGAATTCTAAATTTTCCTATAAGAGCAAGCTCCTATAGTTAATTACATCTTAGGCAATTATAGATTTACCTAAGAAAACTCACGATTCTCGTTAACACTCGTTCTTTTAAAATGTCAAGATTAAGGAAAGAAACAATAAATGTTTTATTCATGGGGTAATAGATTCTTTTATTCCTGGGGTAATAGATTCCTAAGAATCTGATTCTACTCTAAAGGTTTTATTTTGTTCATGTCATGTCATGTCGTTTTATTCTTTTTTTTTTTGTTGCTGTCATGTCATATCATTTTGTTTTTGTTTATGTTTTTATCTTGTCATGTCATTTTTGTTTATGTTGTTTTATTTTATTTCGGGATGGAACCGTTGGGACGTGTGTCGGCTACGTGGATGGTAGTGTCGAATGGGAGCACACCGCGTGTAAAGTTCAATGCGTACGAGGCTTAGTGTGATAAGAAGGAAATTAGGGATATTTTATTTTGTATTTAATTCCCAAAACTTCAAAAATTCACAACTTTGTGTAAAAATAAAAAAAGTAAAATAAAAATACCCTCTTGCTCAGAGAACAGAGAAGAGCAATGTGGAAATTTTTTCATGTCCATTTGATGCATATTTTATTTTTAATTAATTAAATGGTGTTTTCCTTATTTTGATTCTCCATTTTTATAGACATTTTACCATGGCATGGGATCATGGGGCTTTTGATGTCTCTATTGTTAGGCATCTTCCCTGATTTTTTCAAGGTTAGGGGGCATCTCTAACTTGAGATATCTAACTTTCAAGTTAATGGCCCTTGTTTCAGTATAAAAAACATAATAATTCAAATATTTGTCAGAAAAATATAGAACTTATTTTGGTAGGTTCACCGTGGTTAGAGGATCCTAAGAAAAATATAGACTTAACTTTACTCTTTAAAAATATTGCTAATTGTCACCAACCCTTAAAATTAAAAGAATATTATTTTGAACTAATTATAAGTTTAAATAGAATAAACACTATTCCACGTTGGAATTTAGTGTTTGAGGAGCTCCCTATAAAAATTTTAAGGCAATGGGAGTTGATTTAACCATTCAAATGGATCAATTCAGTGAAATAACACTTTTGGCATTAAAAAAATTATAATAATTAAAATACAACTCAAAAAATTACAAAATTTGTTTTGGGAGCTCCTTATGACTAGAGAAACCTAAGAAAAATAAAATTTGAATTAATGAATTAAAAAAACCTAAGAAAAATAAAATTTGAATTAAAATAAATTCTTCATTTTTTAGCTATTTTTGTGCATTTAAATGAATAAAATTAATTAAAAATCATAAAAAATGTAAAATAGTAAAAAAATCACTAAAATGTCACATTTATCTTCTTGATTACTTGAGACCAATTAAATTAATTTTCCTAATGTTCTAAGTCAAGATATTAATTTCAAAAGCTTAAAAATGAATTTTCTCTAATTTCTTAAAAATGAATTTTCTTTTCCTAATGTTCTAAGTCAAGATATTAATTTCAAAAGCTTAAAAATGAATTTTCTCTAATTTATCACTAAAATAATTCTAATTAAAATATAAGCCACAAAAAAATATGAGATTTGCTTCTTTGGGTTCCATGGACTTAGAGAGATTTAAAAAAAATATAAAACTTAATTTTTCACTTAAATAATATTTTATATTTAATTAAAACTCAAAACATACAAATACTTTTAGTAATTAAATTAAACCTCTAAAAATCATGAAAATTGGTCTAATTGGGCCTCTAACCTAGGTGAATCTCCAATAATATTCTTAGGCATAGAAGTTTTGTTTTGAGTGAGTTTATATATTTTCATTGAAAATCCTTATATTTGCATTAAAAATAATTATAAAATTAAATAAATTCAAAAAAATCACATTTTCTCCTCTGATGTTTTAATTAACCCATGAGTGAGGTAACATAAAATTTTTCAAGTCATTTGAGTTTAATTTAAAGAATTATAGGGTACTAAGGCCTTAGAGGCAAAAGAGTAATTTTGGAATTTAAGGCTTAATTAATATTTAGGCTTAATCAAAGGACTAAAAGGGCAACAAATGAAGGGCAATAAATGATCTTAATTGAAAAGCTTTGATGGTTGAGATATAAAAGGAGCAATTAGTAGAAACCAATTCCTTTTCTTTGATCTTATGAAGAATAAATGTGTAATTTTTCAAAATTAATGAAATTTGGGAGAATATTTAAAAAGGGAGATGTTAAGATGAGGGGTTTGATTTTGGAAGATCATAACTCAATGATTTTTAAACCTCGAACTAATGGTTTTGAGATAATTTATAATTCATGATAAGGATTAAAAATATAAATATTAAGAAAATCTTTTTCGAAAATCCTTTTCCTTAAAATTATAAATCTTCCCATTAAATCTTAAGGGCTTATTAGTGAACTATGCTTAATCAAAACTTTGTGTAATAAGAGTTAGAAAATAACTTATAAGTAATTTAAAACCCTTCAAAACACTATAAACCCATTCTCTAAAATTCAAATTAATTAAATTCTTCAATTAAGTCAAGCTGCTCTCAAGAATCTTTACCTATGTAATTCACAAGTGAGATATCAAGTGATAATTACCCCAGTTAAGAGATAATCAAAACATCATAATTCACTGAGCATGAGGGTATGAACTGGATGAATTATATAGCAAACACAATAAGACCAAAACAAACTCAAGATAGTTCCAGGGACTATGAAATGTCTAAGGTAATACCCGAGACATCTTCATGATCCTTTGAAAATCTTGAAGGACATCTGGACTTCTTATAATTTACTTAATAAAATCATCCTCAAAATTTGGAACCACCAAGATATGACATAGGATCTGATAGACACAACTCAAACTGTACTCTCTACTTTTAATACGAGCATTTTTTAATTCCTACGAAAGTTATATATATAATCTCTTTTGGTGATCGGAACTCATCATTCACAGTCACAACAATTCTTGTTCATGCCCTCATGTCATCGTATCTTTTATCAATAAGGACGTTGGAGTCGCCACTCTGTTTATCTATCTTATTGCCCTATTTTCTAATTTACCATAATCTTTTGGATCAAGTAAAAGATCCTCAAGTATTAAAGGAATTAGAGAAAAGAGAAAGGGTAAATGATAGAAAATAAGAGAAATGTTGGGTGGTAAACTTATAGAGAAGACTCTAGAATGTCAAAATCTCATATAAGGATTACCACATAAATTGTATGATAACCAGAGATTTAGGTTGATCACCTATTATGAATTCTAAATTTTCCTATAAGAGCAAGCTCCTATAGTTAATTACATCTTAGGCAATTATAGATTTACCTAAGAAAACTCACGATTCTCGTTAACACTCGTTCTTCTAAAATGTCAAGATTAAGGAAAGAAACAATAAATGTTTTATTCCTGGGGTAATAGATTCCTAAGAATCTGATTCTACTCTAAAGGTTTTATTTTGTTCATGTCATGTCATGTCGTTTTATTTTTGTTTTTTTTGTTGCTGTCATGTCATATCATTTTGTTTTTGTTTATGTTTTTATCTTGTCATGTCATTTTTGTTTATGTTGTTTTATTTTATTTTGTTCATTTTCATCTAGTTTTGTTGTCTTGAAATTCCGCTTTTGAATGTCGTCCTGCAAAACAGAGTTAGCACACCATATAACAGGCAAAGGAAATGTAGAGCAAAATTTAATTTTTATGTCTTTAATAAACCTGCAAAAGAGAACACAATTAGAATAAAACCATGTTGTCAAATTTATCATTTTTAGTTGGTCATTTAATTGGTTTAATAATTTTTAAACGACCCGATCAAGATGTCTATGGCTCCGTCATCCCGGGGCCGTGAAGTACTCAGATTTACTTAGTCTGAAAGATTTTTAAGCAGGGACCGAAAGATTCTTGTCAGCAACCATAGATTGCATCATCCAACAAATCTTCGTAAATAAGAACACAGATGTTTAAGTTGTTTTTTAATGTCTTTTAAGATAAATTTTATGTCATTTATGTCGGTGAGTTAGATTTTTATGATGTTATTTGTTTTAGGTCATATGTCAATTAGACCTGAGAGAGCTTAATTGAAACCTAAGATTTTGGTTTAACGTCAATGAAACTGAAGATGATTCTATTTCAATGTAGGTAGAACACAGAGTCTTAAGTCCAATGTGGATAGGACCTAAGAATTTCTAGGTTCAATATAGGTAGAACCTAAAGATTGGAAATGGTTTAAGTCTAATGTAATTAGGACTTAAGATGTTTTATGTTCAATATAGGTAGAACCTAAAAGTTTAATTGATTTTAAGTCCAATGTAGTTAGGATTTAAGGTATTTAGGTTCAATGTAGGTAGAACCTAAGAGTTGAAATGGTTCTAAGTCCAATGTAGTTAGGACACAATGTATTTAGTTTCGATGTAGGTAGAACCTAAGAGTTGAATTGGTTTTAAGTCCAATATAGTTAAGACTTAAGGTATTTAGGTTTGATAAAGGTAGAACCTAAGAGTTGAATTGATTTTATGTCCAATGTAGTTAGGACTTAAGTTATTTAGGTTCGACGTAGGTAGAACCTAAGAGTTGAATTGGTTTTAAGTCCAATATAGTTAAGACTTAAGGTATTTAGGTTTGATAAAGGTAGAACCTAAGAGTTGAATTGATTTTATGTCCAATGTAGTTAGGACTTAAGTTATTTAGGTTCGACGTAGGTAGAACCTAAGAGTTGAATTGGTTTTAAGTCCAATATAGTTAAGACTTAAGGTATTTAGGTTTGATAAAGGTAGAACCTAAGAGTTGAATTGATTTTATGTCCAATGTAGTTAGGACTTAAGTTATTTAGGTTCGACGTAGGTAGAACCTAAGAGTTGAATTGGTTTTAAGTCCAATATAGTTAAGACTTAAGGTATTTAGGTTTGATAAAGGTAGAACCTAAGAGTTGAATTGATTTTATGTCCAATGTAGTTAGGACTTAAGTTATTTAGGTTCGACGTAGGTAGAACCTAAGAGTTGAATTGGTTTTAAGTCCAATATAGTTAAGACTTAAGGTATTTAGGTTTGATAAAGGTAGAACCTAAGAGTTGAATTGATTTTATGTCCAATGTAGTTAGGACTTAAGTTATTTAGGTTCGACGTAGGTAGAACCTAAGAGTTGAATTGGTTTTAAGTCCAATATAGTTAAGACTTAAGGTATTTAGGTTTGATAAAGGTAGAACCTAAGAGTTGAATTGATTTTATGTCCAATGTAGTTAGGACTTAAGTTATTTAGGTTCGACGTAGGTAGAACCTAAGAGTTGAATTGGTTTTAAGTCCAATATAGTTAAGACTTAAGGTATTTAGGTTTGATAAAGGTAGAACCTAAGAGTTGAATTGATTTTATGTCCAATGTAGTTAGGACTTAAGTTATTTAGGTTCGACGTAGGTAGAACCTAAGAGTTGAATTGGTTTTAAGTCCAATATAGTTAAGACTTAAGGTATTTAGGTTTGATAAAGGTAGAACCTAAGAGTTGAATTGATTTTATGTCCAATGTAGTTAGGACTTAAGTTATTTAGGTTCGACGTAGGTAGAACCTAAGAGTTGAATTGGTTTTAAGTCCAATATAGTTAAGACTTAAGGTATTTAGGTTTGATAAAGGTAGAACCTAAGAGTTGAATTGATTTTATGTCCAATGTAGTTAGGACTTAAGTTATTTAGGTTCGACGTAGGTAGAACCTAAGAGTTGAATTGGTTTTAAGTCCAATATAGTTAAGACTTAAGGTATTTAGGTTTGATAAAGGTAGAACCTAAGAGTTGAATTGATTTTATGTCCAATGTAGTTAGGACTTAAGTTATTTAGGTTCGACGTAGGTAGAACCTAAGAGTTGAATTGGTTTTAAGTCCAATATAGTTAAGACTTAAGGTATTTAGGTTTGATAAAGGTAGAACCTAAGAGTTGAATTGATTTTATGTCCAATGTAGTTAGGACTTAAGTTATTTAGGTTCGACGTAGGTAGAACCTAAGAGTTGAATTGGTTTTAAGTCCAATATAGTTAAGACTTAAGGTATTTAGGTTTGATAAAGGTAGAACCTAAGAGTTGAATTGATTTTATGTCCAATGTAGTTAGGACTTAAGTTATTTAGGTTCGACGTAGGTAGAACCTAAGAGTTGAGTTGGGTCTAATGCTAATTAAACATAAATTTTTTAAGGTTTAATTGATTAATTAGACTTAATATGGGTTAAGTCTAATTAGGTTTAATGTTACTTAAAACAAATTTTGGTTGTTACTTAAACCAAATTTTGGTAAGTTTTAATTGATTAATTAGATTTAATATGGGTTAAGGGCTAAGTCTAACTGGGTTTAAGGCTAATTTAACCTAATTTAGGTAAGGTTTAATTGATTAATTAGGTCTAATAAGTGTTAGACCTAATTAAGATTTGTTGAGTTAAACCTAATGCAGCTAAGGTCTAACTAGGGTTTAATTAGCTCTAAATGTGATTTAGGCCTAATTAGGGTTTATTAAGTTAAACCTTATGTAGTTAAGGTTTAACTAGGGTTTAAATAGGTCTAAATATAGTTTAAACCTAATTACGTGTGTATTGAGTTAAACCTAATGTAGTTAAGGTTTAACATGATTTAATTAGGTCTAAAGGTGGTTTAAACCTAATTAGAGTTTTGGGTTCACCTAGATGAAATTTAAATGTTTTGTTTGAATTGACTTGAATTCAAATCAAGTCTAAGTTTAAATATCTTGCCATATTGAGTCTATGGGGTTAGACTTAATGTTCTTGAGGATGTGAATTAGACTCTATGTCATTTAGGTCTAAAGATTAGAGTTTGGTTAACTCTATGTGTCCCTAAGGCTAGTGTCCAAGCCTAAAGAAGACTAGGGTAAATATGTAATTTTTTTTTATAAATTTAACCCTAGAAAATAAATGTCGTTTAACAATTTGTAAATGGTTAAGAATTTGTCATTTAGAGTTTAAATGTGTCACTCTAAGTTTTCTAACCATTTCAAATTTTAATTCCCAAATTCTTCAATTTTTATAATTTTTTTAAGGATGATTACAAATTTTGAAAGAAATTAAGAAGTTATTGTCTAGAGAATTTTTTTAGCCTTGGGAAAATTATGGAAGATTTCCAAGGGCCAAATATCATTCCCTACAAATTTCAGAATTTTTGAAATTATAAATAGTTTTTAGTAATTAAATTACTCTAAAGAGTAATTAATTAATTAAAAATTAAATATAATTAATTAAATTTTGATTTTATCTCGAAAATGTTCTACTCATTGTCCTGAGTTTGGAGGTATTTTTTTATGATTTTTCTATGTCTAGATATCATTTTTGTAAAGTTAAATAGGATTTTCTGGATTTTTTTAATTTCCTACTTAACCGAATTTCCGCGTGGCGCTGACTGGTTCATCGGATCCGTCGAAAAGCCACGCGGCGCGCTCCTATTCGACGCCGCCATATGTGTCAACTGC
>NW_018165226.1:342444-346747 GCF_001263595.1 Phalaenopsis equestris
TGGGTAAGTAATTCTATTTGTCAAATGATAGAATACCTTAGAATGTCACCAAATTTTAACTCTTAATGTCATAGAGTTAAAATGTAGGTAAGATAATTCTATCTATCAAAAGATAGAATATCTTAAGATGTCGTGTTTTTTTAACTCTTAGTGTCGCAGAGTTAAAATTTGGGTAAGTAATTCTATTTGTCAAATGATAGAATACCTTAGAATGTCACCATATTTTAAATCTTAATGTCATAGAGTTAAAATGTAGGTAAGATAATTCTATCTATCAAAAGATAGAATATCTAAGACTGTCATATCATGTTAAGTCTTAATGTCATAGAATAAAAACGTGAGAAAGATAATTCTATCTATCAAAAGATAAAATATCAGAGAGTGTCATTTTATTTTAACTCTTAATGTCAAACAGTTAAAATGTACAAAAGATAATTCTATCAGTCAATAGATATAATATCTAAGAATGTCATTTTAATTTAACTCTTAATGTCAAAGAGTTAAAATGTGAGAAAGGTAATTCTATCTGTCAAAAAGTAGAATATCTTTGAATGTAATATCATTTTAACTCTTAATGTCATAGAGTTAATATTTAGGAAAGATAATTCTATCTATCAAAAGATAGAATATCTTAGAAAGGGTAAGATAATCCTACCTATCAGAAGATAGAAGATTTGAGAATGTCATGTTATTTTAACTCTTAATGTTGTAGAGTTAAAATTTAGGAAAGATAATTCTATCTGTTTAAAGATATAATATCTAAGAATGTCATAATTTAGTAAGATAATCCTACCTATCAGAAGATAGAATATCTTAGAATTTCAGGTTGTTTTAACTTTTAATGTTGTAGAGTTAAAATTTAGGAAAGATAATTCTATCTATCAAAAGATAAAATATCTTAGAATGTCGTGTGTGGGTAAGATAATTCTACCTGTCAAAAGATAGAATATCTTAGAAGGTCATGTTATTCTTAACTCCTAATTTGTAGAGTTAAAATTTGGGAAAGATAATTCTATCTGTCAAAGATAGAATATCTTAGGATGAAGAAAAAAGGATTTAACAAGAGATGAGGAGAGAAAACATCCCCAACAGAGTTACCAAAAATCTTTTGGTGATCGGAACTCATCATTCGCGGTAGCCGCCAATTCTCTTTCATGCCCTCATGTCGTCGTGTCTATTGTCAATAAGGATGTTGGAGTCACCACTCTGTTTCTCTATCTTATTACCCTATTTTCCAATTTTCCTTAATCTTTTGGATCAAGTAAAAGATCCTCAAGTATTAAAGGAATTAGGGAAAAAGGGGAAAGGCAAATGATAGAAAAAAAGAGAAATATTGGGTGTTAAACTTATAGAGAAGGCACTAGAATGTCAAGTTCTCATATAAGGACTACCACATAAAGGGTTTGATAACCAGAGATTTAGGTTGATCACCTATTCTGAATTCTTAATTTTCCTATAGGAGCAAGCTCCTATAGTTAATTACATCTTAAACAATTCTAGGATTACCTAAGAAAACTCCTGATTCTCTTTAACACTCGTTCTTCTAAAATGTCAATATTAAGGAAAGAAACATTAAATGATTTATTCCTGGAATAACAGATTCTTAAGAATTTAATTCTACTCTAAAGGTTTTGTTTTGATCATTTCATGTCATGTCATTTTATTTTTGTTTTGTTTTTGTTTCTGTCATGTCGTATCATTTTGTTTTTGTTTATCTTTTTGTCATGTCAAGTCATTTTTGTTTATGTCATTTTATTTTATTTTGGTTGTTTTTATATGGTTTTGTTGTCTTGAAATTCCACTTTTGAACGTCGCCATGCAAAAGAGAGTTAGCACACCCTATAACATGTAAAAGAAATCTAGAGTGAAATTTTATTTTCATATCTTTAATAAACCAACAAAAGAGAACACAATTAGCATAAAAACATGTTGTGAGATTTATCAATTTTAATTTGTCATTTAATTGGTTGAATATTTTTTAAAAGACCCGGTCAAGATGTCTATGGCTCTGTCGTCCGGGAGCCGTGAGGTATTCAGATTTACTTAGTTTGAAAGGTGTTTAAAACCAGGACCAGAAGATTCTTGTCAGCAATCGTAGATTGCGTTGTCTAAGAAATCTTCAAAAATATGAACACAGAAGTTTAAGTTGTGTTTTAATGTCTTTTAAGATGAATTTTATGTCATTTATGTCGGAGAGTTAGATTTTTATGATGTCATTTGTCCTAGGTCATATGTCAATTAGACTTGAGAGAGTTTAGTTGAAACCTAAGATTTAGGTTTAATGTCGGTGAAACTGAAGATGATTCAGGTTCAATGTAGGTAGAACCTAGAGATTTATGTCCAATGTGGATAGGACTTAAGAAGTTCTAGGTTAAAAATAGGTAGAACGTAAAGATTGTAAATGGTTTAAGTCCAATGTAATTAGAACTTAAGATGTTTTAGGTTCAATATCGGTAGAACCTAAGAGTTTAATTGATTTTAAGTCCAATGTAGTTAGGACTTAAGGTATTTAGGTTTGATGTAGGTAGAACCAAAGAATTGAAATGGTTTTAAGTCCAATGTAGTTAATACATAAGGTATTTAGGATTGACTATGCAAGATAAATCTATCTATCAAAAGATAGAATATCTTAAAATGTCGTGTTTTTTTAACTCTTAGTGTCGCAGAGTTAAAATTTGGGTAAGTAATTCTATTTGTCAAATGATAGAATACCTTAGAATGTCACCATATTTTAACTCTTAATGTCATAGAGTTAAAATGTAGGTAAGATAATTCTATCTATCAAAAGATAGAATATCTAAGACTGTCATATCATGTTAAGTCTTAAAGTCATAGAATAAAAACGTGAGAAAGATAATTCAATGTACAATTAGAGTTAATAAAAGATAGAACCTTAGAGTTGAATTGGTTTGAAGTCCAATGTACTTCAGACTTAAGGTATTTAGGTTCGATGAAGGTAGAACCTAAGAGTTGAATTGATTTTAAGTCCAATGCAGTTAGGACTTAAGGTATTTAGGTTCAATGTAGGTAGAATATAAGAGTTGAAATGTTTTTAAGTCCAATCTAGTTAGGACTTAAGGTATTTAGGTTCAATGTAGGTAGAACCTAAGGATTGAATTAAGTCCAATCTAGTTAGGACTTAAGGTATTTAGGTTCAATGTATGTAGAACCAAAGAGTTGAATTAACTTAAATCTAATGTAATTAAGACTTAAGGGATGAGTTGAGTTAGGTTATATTTTGATTGAACCTAATGTTTATGGTGACCTAAATTCAATTTGATTTGAACCTAAGTTTAAGGTTTGATTAAGGTTTAGTATATGTTGAACCTAATGTTTAAAGGTTAATTAAACCTAATTTAGGTAAGGTTTAATTGATTAATTAGACTTAATATGTGTAAAACTAATTGGGTTTAAAGGTTAATTAAAACTAATTTGGGTAAGGTTTAATTAATTAATTAGACTTAATATGGGTTTAGTCTAATTTATGTAAGGTTAATTAAACCTAATTTAGGTAAGGTTTAATTGACTAATAAGACTTAATCTGTGGTTAAGTCTAGTTGGGTTTAAGATAAATTAAACTTAATGTAGATAAGGTTTAATTTATTAATTTGACTTAATATGGGTTAAGTCTAATTGGGTTTAAGGTTATTTGAACCTACTTTTGGTAAGGTTGAATTGATTAGTTAGACTTAAAATGGGTTAAGTCTAATTGGGTCTAATGTTAATAAACCTAATTTTGGTTAGTTTTAATTGATTAAGTAGACTTAATATGGTTTCAGTCTGATTGGGTTTAATATTAATTAAACCTAATTTTTGTAAGGTTTAATTGATTAATTAGACTTAATATGTGTAAAACTAATTGGGTTTAAAGGTTAATTAAAACTAATTTGGGTAAGGTTTAATTAATTAATTAGACTTAATATGGGTTTAGTCTAATTTATGTAAGGTTAATTAAACCTAATTTAGGTAAGGTTTAATTGACTAATAAGACTTAATCTGTGGTTAAGTCTAGTTGGGTTTAAGATAAATTAAACTTAATGTAGATAAGGTTTAATTTATTAATTTGACTTAATATGGGTTAAGTCTAATTGGGTTTAAGGTTATTTGAACCTACTTTTGGTAAGGTTGAATTGATTAGTTAGACTTAAAATGGGTTAAGTCTAATTGGGTCTAATGTTAATAAACCTAATTTTGGTTAGTTTTAATTGATTAAGTAGACTTAATATGGTTTCAGTCTGATTGGGTTTAATATTAATTAAACCTAATTTTTGTAAGGTTTAATTGATTAATTAGACTTAATATG
>NW_018165226.1:347442-353996 GCF_001263595.1 Phalaenopsis equestris
TAAATTATGGAAGATTCCTAAGGGCTTAAAGATCATTCCCTACAAATTTCAGAATTTTTGAAATTATAAATAATTTTTAATAATTAAATTACTCAAAAGAGTAATTAATTAATTAATTAAAATTAATTATAATTTATTAAATCCTAATTTCATGTCCATAATATTCTACTCACTGTCATAAGTTCAAAGGTACTTTTGTTTAATTTTTGTGATTTTTCTGTGAGAAGTTATGAATTTTCCAAGTTTTTTGTATTTAGTTAAATAAGAAAATCAAGATTTTCTTATTTATCCACTCAAACGCTGACTGGATAATCGTATTAGTCGAACGCATATGTGGTGTTGTTTGATTGGGCAGGGTTTCCACACAGACAGCCACGTGACCCGTGGTTCTAAATCCTTTTTGTATGGATGAATCCATGGTTCGAATGCTTCATGACCATCCATTTCAAAAATAAGAAAATGGACGGTATCCATGCATCTTCATCAACTGCCCCCTTACCGCGAACCATCCATCTTGTAGGGACAATATCTCACTCAATTCTCCATGAAATTGAGTGAGGTTTGTTCCTAAAGCTTCATCGTGAGATGGAGAACCCATCCATACGGTAATATGTGGGTTTTAAAATATTTCATTTCAAAAATGACCAAAGCCGAGTGAGGTTTATGTCAAAATGGACATAAGTCTGAGTTGATGAAATATTGATTGAAATGGTTATGAAGCTTTGCCTTGAGCTCAGTAAGCTTTGTATCTACTCAAATTGAGATGGAATCGAGCCTATATATGACTTCGATCAAAGTGGGTCACAGTTTGGTCTCGAGGTAGGTTAGAGCTTTTGGGAAGGGATAATTTCGATTGGGATCTTCCTCTCTGAGTTAATTGAAGGATATGGAGGAGATAATTTAGGATTTTAAGAGGCTTAATGTCAAACCTGAAATTTTTCATGTTTTTGGGGAGTGAAATTGAAAGAAACCAGTGGAGTCTAGAGGCTAAATTAACGGGGATTCAACTCATAAGAACACTGGCAAGGATTTCACTTAAGGGTGTTTGAGGAATTAGGCAGTATATGGCTCTCTCCTCAATTTCTCCTCCTCTTCATGGAAGCTCACGGCCAGCTCATTTATAGCTATTAATGGTGTCTTCCTGGCTCAAAGCTATGCAAAGTAGGTAGATTCTATCCTTAGAATGATCTGAGGATAAGTTCTAAAGGTAATAATCTTATGGATAAAACTCTCCATCAATTATCTTTGGAAATGTTTATTTAGGTTTAAAATTTGAGCTTCCATTTTGGCCATCCCCCATTGGCAAATTTGGGTGGAGTGAATGACAACTTAGCCAACCAGATAAAGCCTTCACCAAGTGAGATTTGTGGCTCATTTATTGATGTTGAGGAAGGGATGACACATACCCTTCCTCATCATCCCTCATTATGTTAAGCTCACGATTACCTTAATCATGGGAAATTGAGGTTGGTACAAGTCTCTTTGAAATTGGAGGGTGATGGAGGTTTAAGATGAGCTTACCACCCTTTCATTCCATCATTCCTGAAGAAATGACACATTAGTTCTTTCCTTCATGATTACTCCATAATAATTTGTCTTTTGTCAAGGATGATGTGTCATGGGTTATAAAAGGTCTTATGTGTCATGATTGACCTATTAGAAGACCATTCATGTGTTCAATTTAGTTTTGAAAATTATTTATGGATTTTAGATGTCATATGTGATGTTATTTAGTTTAGGGTTAAACACTCATAAATCCATTTTTAATTAATTATGTCATTAATTAAAAATGTATGAAATTATAACATTAAACCATAAATTGGTTAGAATGATTTTGGGTGTTGATGATTTGACCAATTTCATCAATTTGTTTGAAAATTGAATATTTTGACAAAAGTTGACCAATGTTGACCAGAGTTGACCAAGGTTGACCAATTCTGGTCTAGGGTTGACCAATGTGACTTACCTAACCTTGTCATGGGGTCCATGGGTATTACTTGGGTTTGACCAAGGTTGACTAAAGTTGACTAGAATGGTCAAATTGACCATATGGTGTTGTCTTGACCATGTGGTGGTGGTCATTTGGGCCTATGAATAATCATATGGTCAAAGTGGTGATCATGGAGGTTCACCTTAGTCATTTTGATCAATAGTTGGTCAATGGTGTCTGTAGTTGACCAAATGGTCCAATTTGATCATTTTGGTGTTTTAAAATGATTAAATAATCCAATTTGACCATTTTTAGGGTTTGAACTGATTCATTTGTCCAAATTAACCAAAGTTAATAAATTTGACCAAAATTGAATAGTTTGACCAAAATTGACTATGTGGGTCTAAGTTGACCAATTAATTGGATCAATTAAATGTCATTGTTGACTTTGTGATCATTATGGTGACCATTAAGGTAAAATTTGACTAGATTAGGGTTTGTCACCACTGATCTGACCATCTCGGGTATTGTCATTGTTAAGCTCCAAATGGAGTGCTTTGAGGGTTATTTCAAATTTTAAGGTTTTAATAACCCTATGTATGTCCAAAGAATTTAATGTTGGTAGACCTTTTATATTAATGATCACAATGATCAATTTAGGTCTTTTAAATGTGCTGAGAATCTTAAGTCATGAGATTTCTCAAGTTGAATTTTGTCCATGGATGTCATTTTAAGGCCTTCACTAAAAGTAAGGTCAACAATGCCTTGTAAGTACTAAACATTCAGGTGGAAGAACAAGAACACTCGCCACGTACGCTTTTACAGTTTACAATGCTTTCCTTTCTCGTACTATCTACATTGTACTTTTACGTTCATAAACTCACATGCTAAACAACGATGTCACCCTGTATGAAAACTAAAACCTTTAGGATAACCACAAAACTTAAACCAAAATCAAAACTAAAATCCACCAAAATAAAATTCACCGCCACAACATTCAAAATATAAGACAACTCAAAATTTAATCACAAACATCACAAAACAACAACTGCAACTAAATTAAGACGCCTATATTGGATGATCGGGAATCTCTGAGAGGAGGTAACCTACGGTAGCTAATTAGATTTCTCACGATCTAAATGAAAATATGGAACTCATTAAGTTGAGTTTAGTAAATTCATTTGGACTAAGTGAATCCGATAGAAAATAGTGGCACCAGAACGAGTGAACCATAGGATCCTAATCGGTCTCGCTTTAATCAACTTTAATATGCCCCATAATATTTAAAGAATCGTAACTATAGGGACATTTGATTTGAAATCATAACTTGACACATTAGAAAATTTAAGCTCCTTCAATGAGGAGCTTGGAAGTAGCATCGTGGGTAGCACGGTCATCTTGAAGAGCAAGAGGATCTACACCAGCATATCTTTCCTTAGAATTAAATAATAATCCATCAGGTTTTGAGGTTGTTTTCTTATGAAACATTCAATAATTCTAATTTCTAAAATTGAAGCCAAACAGTAGGATAGCTTATGAAGTCATTGAGATTCTCCTCAGGATCTGTGACATCTCCTAGTCTTTCAAGAAGTCACTGAGATTCTCCTCAGGATCTGTGACATCCCCTAGTCTTTCTTCCTTTAGATTCTAGAATAAATTGTTCCAAACTTGAGTCATTCTCCTTTCACATTTCTGAAGAGCAAGAGGATCTACACCAGCATATCTTTCCTTAGAATTAAATAATAATCCATCAGGTTTTGAGGTTGTTTTCTTATGAAACATTCAATAATTCTAATTTCTAAAATTGAAGCCAAACAGTAGGATAGCTTAAGAAGTCACTGAGATTCTCCTCAGGATCTGTGACATCCCCTAGTCTTTCTTCCTTTAGATTCTAGAATAAATTGTTCCAAACTTGAGTCATTCTCCTTTCACATTTCTTTGTCCGATCTCGTTGGAAAGTTCTATCCTTTTGACCTCTTTGAAGATAATATCCGCTGATTTTATCCAAATTCTTCTTAGGTGACTTCGTTTATTAGGATGTAATTAACTATAGGAACTTGCTTTTATAGGAAGCATTCCTGAACCCAACTTAATTTAAACCCTATTTAATTCTTTGTATTAAATAGGAGAATTTGTCAGTCAACAAAAAATAGTTTCGCTGACTTAAATGGATGTCATACAATCTTTAGTCTATTTAATCGAGCCTTCACCATTAAATAATGTATTTATCCCTCGGGATAGGTGCATTACTTCGGTATTAGGCTCGTTTATTTAAACTACTAGGGATATAATGTTGATTTGGTCTTGTATTTTCAAAATTTAAAATATTATTTTATATAAATTATATAAATTATACACGTACTAGTATAAATAAAACCGAGTGATAGAATATCTATCCTAGCAGCCGACAACTTAAAAACTCCTCAACTTTTTAGTGTGGGCAGTGAGCCAGGGAGGATTAATTATTGTTAACCCTCAATGGCAAGTGATGATGGAGGAGGTATTTTGGTTAAGGCCCAAAAATGGGGTAAGATCCCTTAAATTATGGGAACCTTGGTCCATAGCCCACTTTAGTGGTTTAAGTAGATTTAACCTAGTCATCAGGGTGTGTTTAATAGCTGTGGAGACCTTAATTTTGTGACTTTAGCATGACTAAATCAATTTTGGGGAAGGGGTTCAATTTGGGTCAAAATGGCTAGAAGTTGGGTTTAGGTTAGGCTAGACATTAAATTAAACTCAATTGATTGATCAACTTGGTGTATATGATTGTCATGAGGAGTTTAGAAAAGATTTGGAGTGATCTTGAATTGGTTTGGAGGTTCAATTAGGAGGATTTTGGGCATATAGTCAATTTGGAGGCGTTGGATTGGACTTGGGTTTAAGTTAGGCTAAAGTTGGGTTAAGTCTAATATGATGGTTCAAAATGGTCTTTAAGAATATCATGAAGAGTTCTCAACATCAATTCTGTGTCAATTTTGGGGATAGAGCACTCAATTTCATGGAATTCAAAATGGTCTATAAGAATATCATGATTCCAATAATTCATTAGGTTCCTAATCCAAATTCACATGTTTTTCAAGATTAGTAGAATTAGAAGCACGATAAAATTTGATCATCTTTAAACCAACGCTACAGAATTCCTTGACCTCTAAACTCTCAACCTTTTGAGGGAGAATTGGAGTAAGGGTCATGGTGTTCACATAGTGGTTTATCCGATCATACATTATCTAATATTCACTTTTCTCCGCCTCTTCTAAGGATATCTTGTATTGAGGTTTCTTCTGTTTTGTTATTATTATCTCATCTTCAAGACTTTCTTCATCATCATTTTTGATGGCCGGCTTAGCCCGTTCAACAATAAAGTTGGTTCTTGCTCGTCCACGTCCTCGGCCTCAACCTCAGGTGCGTGAACTAAAAGAACCCTCACCTTCAAAAATCATCCTCATTCAATGCACCTGTTGAGATAACTGCCGATCTCGCCGTCAGCGGCCTTCAGAATTTATTTGATCTGGACTCTCGGGAAAATCTCGTCGTCAATCTCGTCGTCATCTGGACTCTCGGGAAAATCTCGTCGTCGGCGCCCTAGTTCAAATCTTTATATTTTGGTTATTTTTGCTCCAAATTCGCTCCTTTTTGCATCTTTTTGCTCCAATGACCATAATTCAACATCCACAGATTGCTGCAATATCAAAGAAATTAGATCATTATGGAATGAATTATTCTCCAACACCTACTATGATGGAAGAGAGTTCATCTGAACAATAATAGTCCTTTTCTTGTTCAAAATATCTTTCATAAACTTCACATAATTGGACATTTGCTCTAAAGCTTCTACGAAGAGAATATTTACCGTTAATTTCTTAAGAACTTCCACAAACTTGGAAAAATTGTTTATCCTTTTTATGTTGTTTCAATCTTTGAGGAAACGGTGGTGTAGGTTTCTCCACAGTAATTTTCATTGGTGTAAGTGGATAGGTGAAATCTGGGTATTCATGATCCTTTTCTTTTTCTGTATCTACTTTCTCTTTTTCAGTTTTCGTTTCTTTCTGCACTCTTGTTTCCAATTCGTTTCTTTACTTTCTCTTTTTCAGTTTTCGTTTCTTTCTGCACTCTTGTTTCCAATTCTTTTTCACTTTGTCTGTTTATCGCTTTTATCTGTTCTTTTCCTTGATCTTTAGGATTAGGTTCCACAATACTAGGAAACGCTCGCAGTGTTCTGTTACTAAGCACAGTAGCGATATGCCCCAATTGATTTTTATTATTCTTAATAGCAGTATTCTTAATAGCAGTTCTTTGATTTTGTAACTAATTTCCTTGCATTTGTAATTGATTTTCTTGATTCTGCAAGTGTTGACCCATGTTTAATATCATCTCTTCCATAAACAACTTCTTTTCCTTTATTTGAGTGTTACTATTAAATCTTGAAGGATAAGAAACTCTATAATTAACATTCCCTTGGTTGGATGAATTTCCTAATGGGTTCACTGAGTTGTTCACCCATTATTAATTTGTAGAAGAACTGTTATTCCAATTAAAATTAGGATGATTCTTTCATCCTGGGTTATAATCGTTCGAATAAGGGTTGTTGGGGCTATTATTAATAGCATTTAAAATCTCATACGAA
>NW_018165226.1:354096-355921 GCF_001263595.1 Phalaenopsis equestris
TTAGGATTTACCCTTTCAGAGGGCCATTGAAAATTGTTGGTAGTCATCTCTTCTATTAACGAATAAGCCTCATCAAAATGTTTTGATATTAAAGAACCACCAGCTGCAACATCTATAATCGATCTAAGTGATCCCACTAATCCATTATAATAAGTTTGAATTATCAACCAATCTGGTAACGAATGATGAGGGAACTTTCCAAGAAGATCTTTAAATCTCTCCCAAGCTTCATATACCGACTTTCTATCAATCTGACAAATGATGTTGTGTCATTTCTAAGTTTAACAGTTTTGGATGGAGGGAAATATTTGGATAGAAATTTCTGTGAAAGTTCTCCCCAAGTTATAATAGATCCAGGTGCTAACGAATTTAACCACATCTTATCCTTATCCCTAAGTGAAAAAGAAAAAGTCTAAGTCTAACAACATTGTTTGAAACTCTGTCATATTTAAAGGTAGCATAAAGCTCTAAAAAACTAGCGAGGTGTAAATTAGGATCTTCATTTGGTGTACCTCCCAATTGATTGTTTTGTACCATTTGGATAAGAACATGTTTAAGCTCAAATGAATTAGCAGCTACATCAAGATTTTGGATAGATAAGTGAATTTCATCTGCTGTAGGATTTGCATAATCTCGTAGAGGTCTAGGTTGGTGTTCATTTTCTATTCCTTGATTGTTCACGTTGTTTTCCATTGTGTCAGGATTTCTAGGTTTTCTTTTTAGTTTTCTAATTCTTCTAACAGTGCGTTCTAATTCTGAATCGTAGGGTTTAAGATTTTTAGGTCTAAATTTATGCATACAATTGAAATCAGTACACACAAAAATAGTTAACTAAATATGAAAATAAGTTGCAATTCCAGTAAAAGTTTTCTAATAGTCCTAATTTGTCCGTTACTCTAATTATGGTTCTTGTTTACTCCCTGGCAACGACGCCAAAAACTTGACAGCGACTTTATATATGCTTAAAAATACAACGATTTAATAATACTGCTAGAAGATTTAATTACTCAACAATGACACCAAAAACTTGACAACGGTAATAGATTCGATAAAGATGTATATATAAAATATTTAATAATGTTAAAGTCACACTTTTAAAGTCACACTTAGTCACACTTATCAACGCAAGTATACGTATCACTCAAGTAATATTGGGCTCTAATGAAATTCTATATATCGATCCCATAGGGAGTAATATTAGAGGCTACGAACTAAGATTTTAGAAAATTAATACTTAATCACAACAATATAATTCAAATTGCTTATCTGTCACTAATAGGCAATTAAAATAAATATGTAATTTTAATAACTCTTAAATAACTAATTCTACTAATAAAGTTTCTAATGTGAAATTCAATATATAAGAAAACATCCTTCTTCTTGTCAAGAAATTAAAGTGAATGAATAAAGTGAATCAGTTCAAATTGATTGTGCCAAATAGGAGCATACCTATTCTGTACCCTTTGGTCCAAGCATAAAGAATATTTACTAATCCTATGTTTCATTATTGAATCTGCGGCTAGGCTGGGAGGATACCGACTCTCACTTTCGCGCGCCCCAGAGATCCTCACCTGAGGGCTATCATCTACACTTCAGCACCCAAATGATAGGACGAAATTGAGGATTTTAGTCCGTCACTCTAAAATCTCCAATTCTACGTCTGATAATTTTATTTCCCTATTTATTTGCACCCAACTTCCAAGGGCTTTGACCTCCCTGAATCTTGGATGTAATCTTCACTTTAGTTGTAAAACTCAACATATTTTAACAAATCAATTGACCAGATTGAAAGTAAATTAAGATCGAAGTGAAAAGATCATCACAA
>NW_018165226.1:355941-356352 GCF_001263595.1 Phalaenopsis equestris
GGATTTTAGTCTGTCACTCTAAAATCTCCAATTCTACGTCCGATAATTTTATTTCCCTATTTATTTGCACCCAATTTCTATGGGCTTTGACCTCCTTAAATCTTGGTTGTAATCTTCACTTTAGTTGTAAAACTCAACATATTTTAACAAATCAATTGGTCAGATTGAAAAGTAAATTAAGATCGAAGTGAAAAGATCGTCACAACTTCTTTAGCATTTTCATGGCTCAACCAATTCAAATCACCATTTCAAAAATCTCAAAACAAGGAGAAAGATAGAGAAAATTACTCAGAACTCATGGGGAAGACACAACAACACTCAGAATTTATATATAAAAGCAAATTCATACAAATTACAACAAGTAAATAACACTTATCTCTAATTTCTCCCCAAGCAAACTCCTCGAAGTTC
>NW_018165226.1:356535-358241 GCF_001263595.1 Phalaenopsis equestris
CCTCTCAATTTTTGGCCAAAATCTTCTTTTAAAGTTGTAGAAGAGTTTTTCCAAGAGTTGTCTAAGCATCCCTTCAAAAATCGTCCACATTCAATGCACCTGTTGAGATAACCGTCGATCTCACCGTCGGTGGCCTCAAGGGGGTCATCGGCGACCTTTAGAATTTATTTGATATAGACTCTCGGGAAAATCTCGTCGCAGGCGCCGTTGGGCTCGCCGTCAGCTCCCTAGTTGAAATCTTGATATTTTGGTCCTTTTCGCTCCAAATTTGCTCCTTTTTGTATCTTTTTGCTCCAATGACCATAATTCAACATACATGTAACAAAACATCAAAAATATCTTTCTTTAAAGTGCAATATCATCAAAATCAGTATAAAATAGGTATTACAATTTCAACATATTTTTCTTTGGTCAATGACCCTACTAACACACTGGGTCACAAGTCAAGTCTGTAATAATGAAGGCAACACTCGCCAAGATACAATAAAAGAAGAAGAATAGGAGGATAAAGAAAAATTATGCTGAGATTGCTAGAGAGCTAGAGGCTAAAGTAGTGTTGAAGAGTACGTACCTTAGAGATGCCTTAGATGGTTCAAGATAGAGGTTCAAATATATACCATCTTCCTTTTCCACCGATGTATCCCCTAGGAAATGATAATGATAGTCATAGTGTCGCCCTTCTTGATATAGTCACCTTTTCTACTTTCTAGGATAATGTTAGTTTCAGTGCTTTCCTTCCCAGTGTAGTCAAATTTTTCTAAACATTCAATTGACTTACAAGCTCAATGATATTCCTGATGATCATCTTCTGGATCTAGTCACCCAAACTTCCTCCTAGAATGAATGGTAGTCTCAACACTTTCCTTTTTATTCTAGTCAGGTTTCTGTTGACCTCACTTTTGGTTGAGGTCTAGAAACTTCTTTAGTAGCCTAGGTCTAGCCATAAGACTTTCCTATTGACTAGTCTTAGAAAACTAGAAAAGGTACCCTTACCATTAGAAACTCAAAACTCTTTTCTTTACTCAACTTGAAGTTCCACATATTGGTCCTAACCTCTAATACTTAGTAGGTAAGATCATTATGAGGGAACTCAAGGAGAGTTCCTATAGGACTACTTGGCCTTAGGATTCACCCTGGGTGTTGATTTGGAGCTAAGGTACACTATACCCTTACCATATCTTCACATTACCCTCACAATACCTTGGCTAAGATTAATACATGAGAGCCCAAAATGGAGATTTCATTGATCCATGGTTCATTTAGAATGGATATTTATCCAATTCTACTTGAAATGACCAACTTGGTCTTTTGCTCTAGACACCTCCAAATTACCTAATTGCCCTTGCGACCCAAATTTGGCCAAAATTCCCAAATTTTTGCCAAAATACCAAAATTGATCAAAACTTATTCCAAACACTTTGAATACATTCAAATCCGCCAAAATTGACAAAAATGGCCAAATTACCAAAATGCCCCTCCATGGCCCAAAAATTCCAAAAAATTCCTAAAAAATCCCAATAAATCCAAAATATTGCCAATTTCATTTTGTCTAACCACACCATGGTCCAATTTGGTCAATTTGACCATCTCTGACCAAAACCCCAATTAGCCTCAATATTGGCTAACACCCCAAATCTCAACAATTGAATGCCTTAAACCTCAAATTGGCATCCAATTTTTATTGAAAATCCTTTATAAGGTCATTT
>NW_018165226.1:359081-359530 GCF_001263595.1 Phalaenopsis equestris
GAAGCCACCTCAGCCGAAATTGTGCTGAGGGATCCTCTGCTTGACACCTAAGCAGTGGGGCTAACCCCTCTATTGGCCAGCCAAGCTCCCCATTGGCCAATTTCTATAAAATCTACCCCTCACGACCATGGAGGGGTGTGGTAAAATAATTTTTCACTAAGGCTTACCAAACTCCTCAGAGAGCCACCTTAGGAGACCCTTAACCCATTTCAATCCGCTTCCCCCTCTCAAATCCACCATGGCAATTCAATTTTGAGCTTGAATTTCTGCCCGAAACCAGGACAAGTTCTAATCCCAACCTACACAGCACCAAACTCCAATTAAATTGGCTCTACACCTTCACAAGAGTGAAAGAAGCCAAAGCCCCATCAAATCCCCCTTCTACAGAGCCTCCATCATAGCTTTAGACAAACACCCAAATTCGGCTGTGGTCAAATTCATATTTAGGC
>NW_018165226.1:359951-360943 GCF_001263595.1 Phalaenopsis equestris
TTAGTGTGGACAGACACGGGTTCATTCCGTTGGGGACGATGAACGGATGCCGTCCATCCGCGCGTGTATTGAATGACGGTGGAGATCGAGCTGGATGACCATCTGAAGCGATACAGAGCGACGCGTGGCAGCTGACTCAGAAGGCGGCGTCGAATAGGAGCGCGCCGCGTGGCTTTTCGACGGATCTGAGGATCCAGTCAGCCCGCGGTTTGAATAAATAAATAGGATATTTAATAAATTCAGAAAATAACACCTAAACTTCAAAAATCCATATCTTTGTGTAGAAAATTTAAAAAAATAAAATAAAAATATGCTCTTGCTTAGTGAACAGAGGAGAACCATGTGGAATTATTTTCACATTAATTTGATGCATAAATTATTTTTAAAAAATAAATTAGGGTTAGGGGTTTTTCAATTCTCCATTCGTATTGAATTATCACCTTGACTCTAAATTTTTATATGTTGTAGCATCTGTCTAGGTAAATAATTTAAGTATTTTTCCAAAGACATAGGAGATCTCTAGACAGAGATCTTAATTTTCTAAATTTTTATGTATTTTTTATTCAAATAATTATACAAAATTGTATGTAACTTAGAAAATTCTAAAAAAATTCATGTAAGTTTCCTATGGCCAGAGTAGTCTTAGGAAATAATTACCAGAGTAGTCTTACGAAATAATTTCATGATTTTTTAAAATCAAAATATCCTTGTTTTAAGAAAACCCTAATTTACTTAAAATATTTAATTTAGAGCACACAGAGACTAAAATCACTTTATTTTTGTTTTCCACTGTGGATTATGAGTTAGAGAACTCACCATAAAAATTCAAGTCATTTGGAGATCATTTAATATTTTTAATTGATTTTTAAAAGTAACCCTCAAATTTGAAACTTAAATGATTTTTAAAAATCAAAATATAACTCCAAAAATTATGAAACTTAGTTTTTTGAGTTCTCTAATGTTAGGAGAATTTAATAAAAATAAAAATAGAT
>NW_018165226.1:361092-361372 GCF_001263595.1 Phalaenopsis equestris
ATTTTTAAGGCTTAAAAATAGAATTTTCACCAAAATAATTTTAAAAAATCAAATAAAAATTAGAAAAATACAAAATAAATTTCTCTGGGTTTTCTCTCCTTAGAGAGATTTTCCAAAAATATAATACATATTTTTCAACATATAAAATATTTTATTTTTATTAAAATTTCCAAAATTTCAATTAATTTTAATAAATCATAGAAATTTAAGAAAATTATGAAATTTTGGCCAAATGACTTTCTGGTCTAGGGCTAGCTCACATAAAAATTTTAAGTGATTA
>NW_018165226.1:361430-361742 GCF_001263595.1 Phalaenopsis equestris
AATTAAATTGTGAAAATCCATATTTTCTCCTCTGATGTCTTAATTAACCTATCAGTAGGGTTACATAAAAATCTCAAAGTCATTTGACTTGGATTTGATAAATTATGAAAGTTTGGACCCTTAGGGGCAAAATTGTAATTTTGGATATTTTGGCCTTAATGAACATTTAGGCTTAATCAAAATGGGAAATGGGTATTTTTTGATATTAATTAACTCATTCGATGATTTGCAGTTAAAAATGGGCTTAATTGGTAGAAACTCACTTCACTTTGCCAAATTACAAGATAAAAGAATGATTCTCATAATTATCAA
>NW_018165226.1:363645-372774 GCF_001263595.1 Phalaenopsis equestris
TCCTTATATTAAATAGGGGAATTTGTCGGCCAATACATTGGTTTCGCAGACCAAACGGATGTCATAACTTTCTCTAGTTTATTTGATCGAGCCTCACCCTCAATTCTTGTGTTCATCCTTCGGGATAGATACAAGATTTGAAGTAAAACGCTCTTTCATCTAAACTATGAAAATTATGGGGTCAGTTTAACTTCATCTTTTTCAAAACTAAAATTTTTAAAACGTCCTTCCGAAGCGGGCAACGGGATTTCAATTCCGATGACCGACAACTTCTTACGGGCAAACCCCACACCAAAAATAGTGCCGACAGTTTCAAAATTTCATCCAATTAGCTATCATAATAGATGTAAATTCCCATGATTTTCTATTATGATCTAATCACCCTAGTTCACCTCTTCGGTTGCATACAAGTTTACATCATTTTCCAAACATCAAAGCTCACAAACCTATCATTTCAAATCTTTAAAACATTAAAATCAAAATACAAAACTTAAAAACTACATCCCAAATGCCATTCTTTGGGACTTTATTGATCGCTTCGGTCAGCGCTAATATGTTCGCTGTACCCTGAACAACCTGCCACATATATTGGGGTCCATTTGTTGACCTCATTTTTTGTCAACCCTTTATTGACCTCACTTTTGGTCAAACTCACGACCAATTTGCATTCAAATCAAGTTTGAAGCCAGTTCACATTGAACTAGGAACAATCGGTTCATGGTTCATTTGAGCTTCATCAAGGACCTTAATCTTTATTACGTGGGACCCATGTTTTAACCTAAATTTCCTTAATCTAAATGTAATATAGCCAGGATCAACTCCATCTTTGAAAATTTTAAGTTTTCTTATCAAGGATTTGCTTGTGCTTGCATGCAACCACACACGTGCACACGCCAGCACGTGTGTGGTTAAGCCTGCATGCGAGCACATATATCTGATATCAAACCCACTTCTGCCCACATGCCTGCATACTCACACACCCTTTCCCACTTGACTAGTTTGTTTATGTCGATCCCAGGGTAGGCACTCCAGTGTGTTCCTAGGCATGGTCACACTCAATCCTGGTGCAACCACATTTGTATGCTTCTTGGTGTGATCACTCATAACGCTGGTATGGCCATGCCTTCGAGCCACAATAGTGATTTTTGCCTTCATTCTTGGATCCAGTAGTGAATCAATGCTTTATTTCAGTTGATGATCCGTTAGAACTCCATTTGTCAGGGAAATTGTAGTCATCTATCCTTACCTTAACAAATAGTTGACAAGGCTCTGTCCACTGCCTCTGTAGCCTAAAATTAGCACCCTTTCCTCTCTTTCCAAGGCACTTTGACACAGGGACTGCCACAAACTGATAGAGAGAACTGAATTCTACCTTTTCTTACTCCTCCTATTCCTCAACATGAAATGAAGCATTGATTCAAGACCATTTGATTGGGTTCAACTCGATAAGTCCTCCTCCTCTTCCTCCTTCCACATTGTGTTTAAGTTTTTATTGTTTGAGTTTGAGTCAACCCAATCAAATGGCCTTGGATTTGGCTTTGGTTTAACTTTAGCTTAAGCTGAGCTGAACTCAGCCTAACCCTAACCTTAAGCCGAGCTGAACCCAACCTACCCTTACCCCAAACCCTAGTCTAACTTAAACTAAACTTAAATCCGACCTAAGTCAAACTAACCCCAACCCAGATCCAAGCTAGGTTTGACCCAGATCCAACCTAGGTCCAGCCTTGGTCAACCTAGGTCCAACCCGAGTTTTACCATGTTCTAATCCAGGTCCCACGTGGTTCCAACCCAGGTCTAACTCAGGTCCAACCGAGTCAAATCTGATCTAACCTATATCCAACTTAGGTTCAAACCAAGCTTAATAAAAGTTAACTCAAGTCAACCTAGGTTCACACCAATCAAAGCTAGATTATATCCAAACTCAATTTGAGCCGACCTTGAGTAAACTCTAACTGAACTCAATCTATGTCTAATCTAGCCTAGATTTATGTTGCTTCATGTATTATGCCTTTTCATATATTATTTCATTTTTAGGTTTAATTTCCATCTTGGACTTGGGTTGACCAAGATCCAAATCCAGATCCCACCTAGGTCTGACCAATGTTAACCTAGGCTCAACCCAGTTTTGACCTTGGTCCAACCCTGATCAAACCTAGGTCTAACCCATTGTCTACTCAGGTCCAACCCAGTCCAACCAAGGTCTATAATAGCTCAACCCAAGTTCAACCCAAGCTTAATCAAGGTTAACTCAAGTCAACATAGGATAAAACCACTAGAAACCACATCATACCCAACCTCAATTTGAGCAAACCTCAGCTAAACACTAGTTGAACTCAACCCAAATTTAATCCAGGCTAGATTCATGTTGTTTCATGTGGTATGTCCTTTCATATGTTACATCATTTTATGCAGTTTCAAGTTTTACATTCCATGTGTAATTTCAAAAAAAAAAAGGAAATAAAAAATTTAAAAAAAATTAAAGAATAAGGAGTAGGAGAACCTCTCACAAGTTGATTCTCTCGACAAATATTTAACAAGACACCCAAACTTTAAAGGCAAAACCAAACTATGAACTTAGAAAAACCTTGATTATTCACCTTAATCGACAAGAATATGAGCTAAAACTAGCAGAAATTAAATATTGAACCCCAAGTAAACTCTAAAGCACACCAACTTAAAGAGCAAAAACCAAACCTAGGCATATCTGACAACTCTAGGAAAACTAACTTAGAGATCTAAACTGAAGATCATACACACGCCTTCAGTTAGTCTAAATATTGAAACTTAGGTTAGTCTAATACGTATCTTAATTAATATTAAGAACTATGACATATAAAACAAACAATCTTACCCTTTGAGACTGGATGAAATGCTCTAACATGAAGTAATCCATGGTTACTGATGAAGGCATTTCTAACTACCTTGAAACTAAGGAACCATCTACATGTCATGATCATGACATTGAAGGAGAATTTTTTGTCATAATATTAGTTATAGTTGGAGGATATCAATGTACCCGAGAAAATAAATGGTCATGGGCATCCTGACTAGGAATCTTATTCCTAAAATCTAGTTTAGTCACCTACTCAGATTTTTTATAAATTCTATGAACTCACTCCCATCTTGAAATCCCTTTTTTCTGACTCTATCCTTTAGTTTAGGAACTCCAACAACTTTGAATCAGTCAAATCATTTGATCTTGATCCCATTACTTGACCTTATTTGATCAGTCAAGATATGTTATAATTCTCTTCAAATCCTTTTTCAATCATCATCTTTTTTGGATAAACATTCTCCTCTGGATGTTTAAAGTCCATTGTCTGAGCCTTTTCATGACACATTGTCATTGAATCATAAGTCCCATCTTTTCAATCTTTATTCTTCAAAAACTCTAATTTGGGTCCTTCTTTTGCCTTCATAACTTTAACTTTGAAGGTTCCATCTTTCAATCTAAATAACATAAATCATTATATTAATCAAGAGTCTCCTTTAGGTTTCATGACTCTGAAGATATAATTAACTATGAGAGCTTGATCTCATAGGGAACTCCACCCCAGAATAAAATTAACCTTATCTTATTCCCGTAAAGTAAGGGAAAGAAAAGTTAGTTTGTTAGACTTATAAAGCTCTTCATCATCCCTATGATTAGGTCCATTTTAAGGCATCATTTCCTCCCCTCATACTTTTCTTCAAATATCTTGCTTAGTCATTTAGATAGAAGTTATCCAAAAGCACTATGGTTTGTGGCGACACAAAAATCCCTCACGATTTCTCAAGTCTTTTTTTTTCCTCATTATGGTATATGAGGACACTATGTCAATGGATTGCCGATCATTGGTAGTTGCCAACAACCAACCTTGTAGACAAACCCTGTTCCTTCATTATTGATTAGCAACAAGGAGAATGTGGTCGATAACCTAGACAATCTTATAGAGGCCAGAGGGGAAACATTTGAGGGACATTGATTGTCCATAAGAACCCTTATCTACCACCTAGAAGAAGTGGAGTCTGCTCAGTCCCAATAAAATGAGGATCTTCATGCTATGTTAGAGGAAATTTGGGTAGGGAGACGCGGTCAGTCTTTGCTCAGAGGTTGTAGAACTCTGAGAAGATGTGTTTGAGTAAGGGTTCATTATGAGGCAGACTGAGCAAATTAGTTCAACCTCTGAGGTCAAATATTGTATACAAGGTTGACAAGGAGAGGTTTGGTTCTGGGCAAGGTGGCTAAGGACTGATTTGTAAAATACCACTTATCGGACTAGGATCCAAATGTAATTTATCTTTACAATAAATGAAATATTTTGTATTGTTGATCTTGATTTTCATGTTAACATGATAGTTTTTCTCATAATCCTCGCACAACTTTTCCATTTCTGTTGCACTCTTATAAATAGGGTTGGAGGGACCCATTGATGCGCTTCTTATTTTTTTCTCCTTATCTTTCCATTTGCTTCTTATCCCCACACAACTTTTTTTTGGCCTTTAAGACTGAGTCTGAAACTGATCTGGAAGTGAGATTGCTGGAGGGAGTTCAAAGCCATGAAGGAAAGGAGCCGATCATGGAGTCGACTCCTCCACTCCCTCTATCTCACCAAAAGAAGAGGAAGGGTTGCCCAACCAGTGGTGTTCCCTCTCAGGGTTAGGGGACTAAGATATGAAAGTCTTCTAATTGTTGGTTCACAGCTATTTATTGGTCAGTGAGCTGGTAAAATAGCTCGCCATTTTTTGAAATCTATCTTCTGCTTTCTTGGAGGTCATTTGGTCTTGCATAATTACCAAGTCTCTTTGAAAACTTGAGTGGTTGGATCTGTATGAGATGTCTGATTAGTGCCATCTAAAGGTGTGAGAGGCTTCTCACCTTTAGTATATGGCTCTAGATCGGGCCGAAATCAAGTGGGTTGCCATTGCAAAGAGAGCAAATACATTAGCCAGGCTTGCCAAGAAGTTAAAGAAGAAGTCGTGGTGGCCATAAAAAAAGTTACTAATGGTCGAGGAGGAGCTCTCCACCATCTCAAATCTTCTTTTGATCACCAAACATGAAAATCATGAGTTGAAAGTCAAGATGACGATGTTGAAGACTGTGGAAGAGTTTTTTTGAGTCACTTCCTTCCCACCTAAGGAAGGGGAGGATCTTGAGCGAGCAACTTTGGATCGTAAACATCACAAAAACTAATTGATTCATTCAGTTTGGGCTTGGCCAACTTGAAGTATGCTGATTTGAACAAATTTGTTGCATTCTACGCCAGTTCTGAGGGGTCATCTAGGGATGACTCAAATACTTAAGATGAACAAGGGTTTTCTAAACTTCTTCCTGATACTTAAACAATTTTTATTTTGAGAAAAAAACTTTTTCTAAGGTATATTTATATAAAATATTTTATAAATATATAAATCTTTATAAATTTCTTTAAGTTTAAAATGGAGTGGAATCATACATTCATTTTTCTTATCTTTGACTGTTTTACTTTTATTATTTCATTGTGGTATTTGCTTTGTGTTGAGCATGCATTCGATGGATGACTCGAACTATATGAAAGATCATTAGTCATTTTTTATTTGTCGTAGCCCAACAAAAGTCTTACACTACTTGGCTCATTTTGCTTTGGTTAGTTGTCTCTTCTGTTGGCCCGCACCTTTTGGCAGGACATAGACGGATCTTGTCTTTGCCTTCATGGAGGTAACCATTGGGACTCGCTGTTGAGGAGGGAGCCTCCTCCAAAGCTATATAAATGGTGAGCTTAGAGACTAACTTTTTTCATGCTTGATGTTGTGGGTCATTTTTATTGTTGGGCGCTGATCAGGTTTCTATAACATTGCCCTTGTTCACATGTGCTTTTTGATATTATCATCTGGCTCAAATCTTACACTTTCAAGGTCTAACTTGCTCTGTCAAATTCTCGACTCGCCTAGGTGTCACCTTTTGCCATGTCTTCGACAGACCTTGTCTCAGCGTTCGCAAACGTAACTACTGAGTCTCACTACTGGGATGATTTACACCTTATCCTTCATGGAGCTTATCGCTATCAGGTAGGGAACCACCTTCAAAGCTTTAATTTTTTATGTCGATTGGATCTTTTTGGGGTCGCCATTAACGTGATTTTTTGGATTAAGTTTCTTAAGTGTCAATTAGACCTGGGAGGACATTCAAGTAATTCATCATAATATTAGAAAACTTTTAAAAATAATACTCCTTTTTTGTGTTTTGATTTGGGTCAACTGCTTGGCTCAGGCGGGGCAGTTTGCTAGAATGACCGATCGACTCGATTCAACTGTCGGAAGCCAGACATCCATTTTGGGGTACTCACCTTCTAGCCGAAGCCAACAGAAAGATGAGGGAAATGACATTTCATGCTTCATATATGTTGCGTGAACTCCATATCATGCTCCCTATTTAAGATTCTTTGATATGCGCTTCTCCTCGTTGGTGTCACTTCCCTTCTTGTTTGCAACATGCTCCAAGCTCACCACTTTCTTTAGGATATTGAATCTAAATTTGTCATGTGAGGTATGCCCAAGAGTCAAAGCGGTAGAAATCTAGATGGAGAAATATATAGAGATGAAAAAAAAATAAAAATGCACACCTAAACTTGCCTCATAAGGGCGAACTCGGGTATAATTGGACTTTACGACCTATTTTATATATTGTAACTTAGGGTTACAAGAGAAAATATGAGAGAGATATTCTTATACAGTATGGGCTTAGAGAGAAAAGCCAAAAACGCCTTTTTACATGCATTGGACCCTTATATATAGACGATAGGGGGACATAAAGTGAAAAATTATATATCTGCCCCTACTTTAATAGGGGTTTATAAGAAATTATTATCTTCTGTCATCCCTTTTTATATTTATAACAAATTTCGACATCTTTTAATGCATCATGATCTTCTGGTCGGCAAATCCTCGAGTCAGTTGACCGTGCTCGTGTCTTCTTTCATATAATTTATTAACATTTTTTTTTTTCCACCAATCGCTGCTCTATATATTATATAATAAGATTAATGGGATGGACTCCTAGGTGATTTTCTCCACTATTTATAAACCTAATACAATTATATTCATTTTATAAGAGATTTATGTAAGTAACATATAGAATATAAATACATAATCAACATTATCACCATAGTATTTTAATATGAATACATAAACAACATTATCATCAATCGACTATTTCTAAAATTTGACCTACTTTCAATTTTCTAATTTGTTGGTCGTAAATCTGCAGCTCCATCGTATTGAGTTTCTCTTCCAATTAATATATCTTTCTATAAAATTTCAAATTATTTATTTTATTGGTGTATATAAAAAAGTAATTAAACATGAACTTATTCTAACCATTCTTTTCTAATGCTTAATATAAAAAAAATGCACCATACATAACTTATTTTCTAATCCTTTATTTTTTTATCTTTGATATTATTGATGGTCAACTTAGAGGGCTTAAAGCTACAAAAAAAAAAAAAAAAATGTTAGTACTAAAAAAAAATATTAATAGAAGAAAATATATTTATAATAAAAAGGAAAATTAATATAAGGAGGCTTTTGACCACCTCCAAATGTCACATGCAAGAAAGATATATAGATACTAAATCAAATGATAAGATTTAGAAAAGGCAATGATTAAAATATTTTTTTTAAGAAATTGATTTAAGGACACTGCATCCATACTTGATGCGTGCTACAAAAATTAGCGGCGGGAGAGTAACGGATTATCGTCTTAGCGTTGTACGAGAATTCAACACACACAGAGATGAAAGAGAAACGAGCAGTCATGACTCCATAAACTTTTACGTGAAAAACCCGATAGGGGAAAAACCACGGGGCCTGACCCAATTGCGAAATTCCACTATTGATTGATGATTACAGAAATTTCTTGTTTCATAGACAGGAAATGGTTACTAGATTTTCAGATTACTGCGTTGACTGACGACATCTGGTTGGTGATGATTGATGATGATTGGTGGTGATTGAAGATAGATGACGGAGGTCAACGGAAGTCGACGGTGGTCGACGATGGTGAGCGGTGGTCAATGGTGGTTAACGACGGACGGCGGACGGCAGACGGCGGTGGTCGTTGACTATCTGTTGTGGTTGACGGCGGACGGCGGTGGTCGCTGACAGTCGGTGGTGGTCCACGCGGTCGTTTGTGGTCGACGAAGGTCGGCGGTGGTTGCTGGCGGTCGGTGGTAGTCGACGGCCGACCGCCAGCGATCGAAGATGACAGTGATGATGTTTGACTTGAAGCTCTTCTCAAAGCCTCAAGTTCTCTCTCCAGCCTCCTCCTCATGTGAGGGGTGAGACTCTAAATATAGTGTTCTGGGTGCAATTAATGCAGAAATATGAATCATTTTGATAGAACGGTCTGGAGAGCTTCCCTCGATCAAATGCCATTTGATTGACATTTGAGTGTCTTAATGATGTCGGAATTGAGCAACCTTGGGTTCGTTGGATTCGACTTATCGAGACGCTTGATTTGACTATGAACTCGCTAAATTCGACATCCGTTTGACCTTCCAAATATGTCCGGAAATCCTCCAATAGTGGTTTAATGATTTGATCTGGGTTTGATCTGACTTGAATTGGACTAACTTTGATATCATTAGGTTCGTCTCATCAAGTCGGTAAGTTTGATTATAAGTTTGCTGAAATCGGAGCTCTGGATGACTTTTTATCAGGATTTTAATATTTCTTGCTCAAAATATTTCCTCGAGATTCGTGCCGATTGATGAAATTTTGTTGTTGGTGTATTGTTGCCCCCCTATTTTCGGGCAATTCTAATTTGGTCGTCCAAAAATATCCAGACCTTGATCTTTTTTTTTTATTTTTCACTTGTGTATATTGTTTTTTTCCTTGTATATAAGAATAATTTATATCCTTATATTTTCAAGGAGCTTATCTCAGTTCACTCTCCATGATTTTTTCTTCTTCATGCAGGTGATGAGTGTTCAATCTTGCCTCAAACAAATAGTTATAACAATTTCTTAAACAGGCATGTTTTTCGGGCCAGCAAGTTGAAACTGAAGAGATGGGCTGAAAGTATATTAAAATTGAATCAAAAATTCAAGATGAACCCCAAAACCAAAAATTTAATGGAGGAAAAAATTTATATGTATGTCTATATATATATAT
>NW_018165226.1:372792-381094 GCF_001263595.1 Phalaenopsis equestris
TATATATATATATAATTTTTTGTTGCAAACAGTTTTTTTTAATAAAGAGCAGTTTTTTTAATGAAGAACTTTTTTTTAATGAAGAGCTGTTTCTTTTTTTTAATAAAAAAACGGGGATTTTTTTAATAAAGAGCTGTTTTTTTTAATGAAAAACGGTTTTTCTTTTAATGAAGAACGGTTTTTTTCAATGACTAATTAATTTTATAATAAAGTTAGGGGGTTTTCAGCTTATAAATAGGCAAAGCAGATTAGAAAAATTGTGAAATCTCAATCTCTGCCTAGCAGGTGATTTGGGATTTCCCAAAAGAAAAAAATTGTCCTCATCCTGCATAGCAGCCAAACAACGGGATTTTCTTTCTCATTGAGGTGAAGAGTTGTGGTGAAGGGTTGCGGAGAGGGTTACGGTGAAAGGTTGTGACAAAGAGTTGCGATGAAACGTTGCGGTGAAGTGTTGCGGTGAAACGTTGTGGTGGGGCGTCGAGTCGACACGACTCATTGTGGCGGAGCGTCATGTATTTCGGAGGAGATTCTCGTGCCGCTCTTGCACGTTTTGAAGGTGATGAAGAAATGTAGTTTTCTCGCATCAGCATGAGGGGAGATGTTTATGCTTATGTTGTGGCAATATCTGAAGACCTCTTAACAATCATCAGAAGTACTGGAATTTTAGGAAGGCGATGCCGACTCTAATTGAAGATGAGCTGATTTGCTGTAGCCCTCGTAGATGTATATGTTAGTATTTGTAGCTTTTTTAATCATCCGACATGACAATTATAGATGATACAATGTATTTTTTTGTTGCTTCCACGATTGTTGTGGTTTTTTAATTGTACAAAATTTTTCTGAGACTTGTAGCCTTTTGAGGAATTTTATGCACTTGTGTCTTCTGAGGCTTGTAGCCTTCTGAGGTCTTTGATATACCAGTGTCTTCTGAGGCTTGTAGCCTTCTGAGGTCTTTGATATACCAGTGTCTTCTGAGGCTTGTAGCCTTCTGAGGTCTTTGATGTACCTGTGCCTTCTGAGGCTTATAGCCTTTTGAGGTCTTTGAGTGTATCTGTGTCTTTTGAGGCTTGTAGCCTTCTGATAAACCCTCTTTTGTTGCTTAAAAAGCAGGCCAGAAGAGAATAGAGAAATATAATCTAGCTTTCCAAGAGCTAAGACCTTGTCAACCACTTGCCCTCATGGAGTCTTTATAGTGAGGACACTGTCCACTACTAGGTTCCCATCGAGACTCTTGGGCTTGACTTTTAGAAGTACCGTATCTTCCCGTTGAGTCTTGCCTCTTGGGCTCGACTTTTAGGGGCATGATAGTTTCTCATCCTCAAGGGGACTTTTTACACAAAAAACCTTTTGTGAGAAAATAAAAAAAATTCAATGAAATGACATTTTAAAGCAAAATGAAAATTTTGTTAAAATAAAATTAAGAGCTTATAAGCCAGTATTTTACTCAGATAAGATGAGTTGGAGTTATACTTCTCATTCGATAATTCCAACGATTCTCTTCTGGTTCCCCTCACATTGTTTTTGTAAGTAGCGACCCGGGTGATATTGGCGTATTAGACGTTCAATTTCTTCCTTTAATTGAAAACAACATTCTGTTGAATGTCCTTTGCTCGGTGGAAATGACAATATTGAGACTGGTCTCCACCATTTGGATTTCTTAACGGCTTTGGCCACTTAATAGTATCTTCATCATTGTTTGTCATTGAGATGTTAAAACGTGACGTGTTGAGTGGCGTGTCTTCTTTTTTCTGATCGTTGCTCACGATTCCCATGTGGTCTAAAATTTTTTCGCTGTGAGATTTGATTGGTATCCTCAACGTTATTCTTGTGCTTTCCCCCAATAACTCAAATTGTTCTTTGTGAGCAATGATGTCGTCTTCTGCAGAGATTTGTGCCTCAACACGGTGAACAAGGTCAGCATAAGAACAAACTGTCTCCCTCATCAGTGATGAGTAGAAGGGTCCTGGGCAGAGCACCCCAAGGAAGACTCCCCTTAGTAACTCTGGATCTATTATCGGAATCTGTCGGGCTTCAGTTAAAAACCTGTTGAAGTAGTTCTTCAGCGATTCTCCTTCGCTTTGACGAATTCTCGAGAGATGGGATGAATCCTTGATAATACGTTGGTTTGCTACGAACTACTCCACAAACAGTCTGGCAATCTCATTAAAGGTGTTTACAATGCTTCTAGCAGATAGTAGAACCAGGTTCGAGCTTGTCCTTTAAGAGTAGTCGGGAACACTTGACACAGAAGCGTATCAGAGGCACGTTGAATGTGCATGATGGTTCGATAATGATCAATATACTCGTAAGGGTCGGTTATTCCTTCATATGTATCGATGTTGGGAAGCTTGAAGCCTGTTGGGATGGGGTGTTGGAGGACTGCATCCGCGTCCGCTAAGGGAGAGGATTCATGTATGTTACGGTGAGTGTATAAGCGATCCTTTTTTTCTAGAGGGAACTCTTCCTGGATGAGGCGTCGTAGTTCGTTACGAATGACATCATCTGGAATGACAGGAAGATGTGGTGATGTCGTTTGAGCTACATGAGATGGACGAGTGCAACTTGCGGTATTTAGGAGTCAACATCAAGACCTGACAGATGAAGTGTTCCTTCTTGAGGAGGCGGGCCGGTACGAGTTCCTCCAAGCGGTCAATTTCTCTTAGGTCGCGGAGTTAATGGTAAACGAATTTCATCCAATGGTGTGGGCAGCGGCTGTTGAGCCCCGCGTAGGAGCTGTAGTATCTCTAGTTGATACTCCTCCATTATGTGCATTCCATCTTCTATAGAAGGACCCGAAACGCCTTCGTTGGCAGAATGTCGTCTTCCAGGGCGGGAAGATGAAGAAGCATGCTGGCCTTTGCTTCGTGACTGCTCCCTGGAACGATGGGTGTTGGAGTGGGGTGCTCCGTTATCACGGATATTGTGTCTAGTGGCCATGTAGTAAACCGCGTAAGCACTTTAGTTGTGGGATTGAAACTTTCCTACAGACGGAGCCAAACTGATGCGGGCTAGAAAAATCTGCGGCGGTAGAGTAACAGATTATCGTCTTAGCGTTACACAAGGATTCAGCACACACACACAGATGAAATAGAAACAAGCAGTGATGACTCCAGAAACTTTTACGTGGAAAACCCGGAAAGGTAAAAACACAGAGTCTAGCCCAATTGCGAAAACCCACTATTGATTGATGATTACAGAAATCCCTTGTCCCATAGACAAGAAAGGGTTACTAGATTGTCAGATTACTGTGTCGACCGACGACGTATGGTTGGTGGTGATTGATGTGATTGGTGGTGATTGAAGATAGATGAGGGAGGTCAATGAAAGTCGATGGTGGTCGACGACGGTGAGTAGTGGTCGATGGAGGTCAGTGGTAGTTGACGGCGGACGGCGGTCGACGGTGGTCGCTGACGGTAGGTTGTGTTTGATGACGGACGACGGTCTACGGTGGTCGCTGAAGGTCGAATGTGGTTGACGACGGACGACGTAGGTGGTCGCTCACAGTCGGTGGTAGTCGACGACGGCCGTCCGTGGTCGACGGAGGTCGGCGTTGGTCGCTGGCGGTCGATGGCGATCGACGATGGCAGGGATGATGTCAGACTTGAACTCCTTCTCAAAGCCTCAAGTTCTCTCTCCAGTCTCCTCCTCATGTGGGGCGGGGCTCTATTTATATCAGACGGTTCAGAGAGCTTCCCTCGATCAGATGCCTTAACGATGTCGGAATTGAGCAATCTTGGGCTCGTTAGATTTGACTTGTCGAGACACTCGATTTGGCTATGAACTCACTAAATTCGACATCTGTTTGATCTTCCAAATGTGTTCGTAAATCCTCTGGTTTAATGATTTGATCTGGGCTTGATCTGACTTGGATTGGAGTAACTTTGATATCATTTGGTTCGTCTCATCAAATCGCTCAGTTTGACAATAAGTTTGCGAGAAATCGGAGCTCTGGATGACTTTTTATCAAGATTTTAATATTTTTGCTCAAAATATTACCTCGAGATTCGTGCCAAAAGATGAAAATTTGTTGGTGGCGTAGCAATACTAATTAATTTTGCATTTGAATCAACTTTAGTTTTCTTTAATTTTTTTATTGTCCTCATCAATAAAGTATTTTTCTCAATTATTTCATCAAGTTTTTGTAATTAACATTCATTTCATATAAGTTAATTATTAATTTGACATTATTAATAGGCTTGTTGGATTTTGATATCTCTTCTATATAATGATTCAAAACTCTATTTATTTTTATTTTTTTCTAATTTATTTATTTATTTACTCGTGGCTACTACTAAATACTCTATTTTTTTTCTTTTTTTTCGTATATTTTGATTAACACATTTTTGTAGCTTTTCATGCTAAAATAAATGGATCAATATTTTCATATCATATATTTCCCTTAATCTCAATAATAGAATTCAAATTATGTACTCATATTCTTTGATTATATACAAATTCAATTCAATCACATTTAAATAGAAATGAGCTTTTTTTCTCTTATTAGGATAATGTGCTTGATTATTATGTTATATATGTATTTAAATCAATTATTTATATTGATTCACGTGTTTTTTAGAAATTTATTGCACTAAAGATTCATATCCTAATCTTCCAAAAAAATCCCCCTTAAACTATAAAAATATTACATCATGCTCTGCATGTAGAGTTACGTGCAGAGTCCAGCGAAATCACGCCACGCGAGAAAAAAAATCGGCCCTATAACGCGGGGGAATATTCCCCCATGTTATTCAGGTGTTATTGTATGTTATTCACGTGTTATTGTGTTCTAGGAATATTCCTGGCGTTATAATAACACAATAACACATTAATAACACTTCAATAACATACAATAACACTTGAATAACACAGGGAGAATATTCCTGTGTTACCAGACCGATTTTTTTTCTCTACGTGTGACGTGATTTCATTGGACTCCGCACGTAACTCTACGTCCGGAGTGCTGATGTAATATTTTTTCCTTAAATTATGGAGTAGCTAAAAATTCTTGCTCGGTGGATTGGTGGTTCCGAAAAGAAAGCAGTGCTAAGGAGAACACGAAAATACAAAGGATCTTAACCAACGGCTAGGCACCACTCTCAGGTGCCCAAGCTTCTAAGCGCTCAAGAGCTATGCTAAAGCCAGAATCTAAGAGCTTGGCTTTAGCGGCAGCCTATTTTCTAAGAATTAAACATAGGAGCCTAGGCATATGTTTAAGCTATTCCAAACAGTGAGTTAGGCACCCAAGCACCCAACCCATGATACTAGCATCACACTGTCATCTTACCCGAATTTGTGCAAATTTATAAGGGATTTCTTGGGTTTATTAGAGCCATTTGATGATGCATTATTAACAAAATTATTAAGATTGATTTAAGGGACATTTGATAGCACTAGGAAGGTGTAAATTTTCCTTATGGTTTTCTTAGGAGAAATTTTTGGAGGTTCTAATTGAAAGACCGTGACGTAGGTCAAGGGAGATGATAGACTACATGATATACATCACATGAACTTGTCCCAATTTTTTCCCCAACCAGTGTTAGTAAGTGTTGTAATCATGTTTAAGCTATTATTTTCTTATTCTGTATTTCTTGCACGTAACAAATAATTCCTCTTTTTTGGGTTTTTGATATATCATGTGTTTTGATTTTTTTTTCTAGTTGATGTTAACGAACATTACTTGATATTTGTTTTCCTTTATGTATCATCTGATTTAACGAGTTGATAATAAATTATTAGTTATGTGGTTGTGGTTACCCATTAATAGCTCAAGAGTTCTATCCAAAATCGAGAGGAAGAGGATGGGTTCGTTGTGTGCCAAAACATCATAATGAATGAACTATAGGTCAGAGGAAACTCTAGTGAACCAATGTGGTTCATTGAATCTATTATTGAGAGGTAGGTAGGTTATGCAAAAGATGACATAAACCATAGGATTGAGAAAACAAGGAACAACCATCTTTGACCAAATCATTGTGTCATTAATTCAAATTAATTCTTTGATTTAATTTTCAGGTAATCTCACTAGCACATATGAACTCTAATCACTAGAATCCTCTTGCCCTGATGTCATTTTTGTTTGTCATAGTTTCTTTTCATTTTCTCTTAGTCTTAGGTTAATTGTTGCATCACTTAATTTTGACCATTTGGATAATATTTCCCAAATTCAATTTTAGTAAGTTCTCAGACAATTCATATCGGAACTCATTATTACCTATGAAACAACATGCTCTATATATACGTAAAATTTTGACATCATTGTCAGAGTTGCATGACAATATTAATTCCAAATTTATGAATTATTGCTTTGAACATTTTCTATACTTTTTTTATTTTTATCATTCAATTATTTAACTTTATTTTTATAAAAACTAAAAAAGAATTATAGCTTCTTAGGAAAAAAAGCCCTTATATGTACATCTCATAAAAGACCAACATAAGTGTACCTCAACAAAACATATGGAGAATACAAGTCCCAAAGCAAACAAAACAAAAATGATAAGATAAAGAAAGAAAATCATAAAGAAATACAAAAACTATGCCTCCCTAAAGAAGCGAGGAAGAAGTCAATTATAGTCGGTTCCATATCAATTTCAAAAAATAAGATTTGTGATTTTTATTTAAATATCAAATTTTTAAATGATAGCTGTCGGCGCTAATTTTGGTTGGAGTTGCCCGAAAGAAGCTGTCGTTCACCAGAATCGAAATCCCGTCGCCCGCTTTGGAAGGACGTTTTAATTTACATATATATTTAATTTTAGAAAAATATGAAATCAAACTGACCCCATATTGTTCATAGTTTAAATGAAAGAGCACTGTACCTCAAATTATGTATCTACCCCGAAGGATAAACACAAGACTTGAGAATGAGACTCGATCAAATAAACTAAGGAATATATGACATCCGTTTGGTCTGCGAAACCTTTGTATTTGCCGACGAGTTCCTCTATTTGATATAAAGGATTAAATAGGATTTATATTAAGTTGGGTTCTAACATGCTTCCTATAAGGGCAAGCCCCTATAGTTAATTTTCATCTTAAATGACCAAAGTTACCTAAGAAGACTCTCGATAAAAATCAGGAAATATTATCTTCAAGGAGTTTCAAAGGGTAAGACTTTTCAACGAGATCAGACGTAGAGGTGTGAAAGGGGATCAGTTTAAATTTGGAACATTTTATTGTAGAATCCAAATGAAGAAGAACTAGGGGATGTCATGGATTCAGAGGAGAACCCCGATGACTTCTCAAGCTATTCTAATGCTTGGCTTCAGTTTTGAGGAGAAAAATTTGAGTATTTCATCCTGTCAATTTTATTATTTAGGGCATACATTCGTGTGAAATGATCACTCAAAAAGCCTGGAAGATGTAAGGATTTAGGTCGTGACAGACGACAACCTCAGAATCCTCAAACGAGTTATGGCTTATATTGTATAGCAGGGCTATACAAAAACCTAAAGATAAGGTGAGGATTTACGTTGTATAAGCAAACAACCTCGAAGTTCTATGGCTTTGTTGTTTAAGTCTAAGGAAGGAAGATTGGTTTAGCTGGGGAAGATAGGTTTTGCTGTTGAAGTTGGCTATGCTGCCTACCGTGCTAGCTCCAAGCTCCTTGCCGCGATGAGTTTGAGTTTTATAGTGTGTCAAGTTATAATGTTAAATCAAGTGGCTCTATGATTGAAGTTCTTTAAATTTTATGGGAGGCATATTAAAGTTGATTAGAGCGACACCGGTTAGGATCCCACGGTTCCCTCGTTCCGACACCACTATTTTCTATTGGATTCACTTAGTCCAAATGAACTTACTAAACTCAACTTAATGAGTTCCATAATTTAACCGTAGGTTACCTCCTCCGAGGAATTCCAAATCATCCGATAGAGACGTCTTAATTTAGTTGAAGTTGTAGTTTTGTGTGATGTTTATGATTAAATTTTGAGTTGCTTTACATTTTGAATGTTGTGGCGGAGGGAAATATTCGGATAGAAATTTCTGTGAAAGTTCTCCCCAAGTTTTAATAGATCCTGGTGCTAACAAATTTATAACCACGTCTTAGCCTTATCCCTCAATGAAAAAGGAAAAAGTCTAAGTCTAACAACATCGTTTGAAACTCTGTCATATTTAAAAGTAGCACACAGTTCTAAAAAACTAGCGAGGTGTAAATTAGGATCTTCCTTTGGTGTACCTCCGAATTGATTGTTTTGTACCATTTGGATAATAGCAGGTTTAAGCTCAAATGAATTAACAGCTACATCAGGATTTTGGATAGACAAGTGAATTTCATCTGCTGTAGGATTTGCATAATCTCGTA
>NW_018165226.1:381884-384678 GCF_001263595.1 Phalaenopsis equestris
CTGGGAGGATACCGGCTCTCACTTCGGAGCTCCCATGTTCCCCTCGCCTGAGGGCTAACATCTACACTTCAGCACCCAAACGATAGGACCAAATTGGGGATTTTAGTCTGTCACTCTAAAATCTCCAATTTTACCCTCGATAATTTTGTTTCCCTATTTATTTGCACCTAACTTCCAATGCTTTGACCTCCCTGAATCTTGGATGTAATCTTCACTTTAGTTGTAAAACTCAACATATTTTAACAAATCAATTGACCAGATTGAAATTAAATTAAGATCGAAGTGAGAAGATCATCACAATTTCATTAACATTTTCATGACCACCAATTCAAATCACCATTTCACAAATCTCAAGATAGGGAGAAAGATAGAGAAAACTACTATGATCTCATGCAGAAAACACAACAAAACTCGGAATTCATATATAATAGCAAAGTCATACAACTACAACAATAAATAAACTTATCTCTAATTTCTCCCCAAGAAAACTCCTTGAAGTTCCTCTGAATCTCTTCCTTTCTTTACAGCACACAGAATTCTTCTTCGAAGTGGCAAGGAGGAAGAAATCTCTCACTTTCCCTCCACTCTTACAATCTCTCGAAGAATTCCTCACAATTTAGACTCTCTACACTTTTTCACACTTTAATTTTGAGCCTCTTCCTCTCTCTATTTTCGGCCAAAGTCTTCTCTTTAAAGATGTGGATGAGTTTTCCCAAGAGTTGTCTAAGCATCAAGAGTTGCCTAAGCATCCCTTCAAAATTTGTTCTCATCCATAGCCTAGTTGGACAAAACCGCCGAGATCGCCGTCGGCGGCCTAGAGGGCGCCGTCGGTGGACCGTCTTAATGAATTAATTCTGGAGTCTCGGGAAAATCTCGCCGTCGGCAGGGGCGAGGGGCGGGGCGGGGGCGCCCGCGCCCGTCCTTCGATGGCGCCGACGGCGCCCTAGTTCAATTCTTCACATTTTGGCCCTTTTCGCTCCAAATTCGCTCCTTTTTGCATCTTTTTACTCCAATGGCCCTATTTCATCATTTCTGCAACAAAACATCAAAAATATCTTTCTTTAAAGTGCAATATCATCAAAAACAGTATAAAATAGGTATAAAAATTTCAACATATTTTTCCTTGGTCACGTCCTCAGACCAGTGAATCCGTATATTTACTCGGGTTGGCACAACTTTAAAATCTCATTAACTACGGGCCTCTCACCACTTAAGTAGGGTTTGATTATCTATCCATTAACTTTAAATACTCCACTATTCTTAGGATCTTTAATATCAATTGCACAAAAAGGATAAACTTTTACTACAACAAATGATCTTGACCATTTAGACTTGAGTTTTCTGTGAAATAATTTCAATCATGTATTATATAGTAAAACATCATGCCACTTTTTCATTTTCGCTTTATAAATTCTTGTATTTTTATAAGATTCTTGTCTAATTTCATCGAGTTCATTTAACTGTTGTAATCTTTTCTCACTAGCTTTCTTCATATTGTAGTTGAATTCCTCAACAACTCAGTAAGGTTCTTATTCTAATTCCACTCGTAAATGACAAGCTTTGTCAAGTATGAGCCTATATGGAGACAATCCTATAGGTGTTTTATATAAAGGCTTATAAGCCCACAATGCATTATCTAATTTCAAAGACCAACCCTTTCGATTAAGATTAATAGTTTCTTATAGAATCCTTTTGATTTCTTTATTAGATACTTCTATCAATCCACTCATTTGAGGATGATATACTGTAACAATCCTATATTTAATTCCATACTTAGTCAATAATTTCTGAATTTTTCTATTCTTAAAGTGGCTCCCCCCATCACTAATGATCACTCTAGGCAAACCAAATTTGCTAAAGAAATTCTTCTTTAAAAATTTAGTTACACTTTTAACATCACAATTTGGAAAAGCCACTTGATTCATTTTGAGACATAGTCCACTACTATCAAAATATATGAATTCTCTAATGATGGTACAAGAGGTCCCATAAAGTCTAAACCATAATCATAAAATATTTTAATCTCGAAGGTAAAATTTAAGGGCTATATATATATATATATATATATTTAAAGGAATTGTGCATTTTAAACGTCAATTCCCCTCAAAATCACTTCAAATAAAATAACAATGGTTGAAGCTTGCATATACAAAATCCTCTCGCATACAACTGAAATAAAAGGGATACCCACAATCATACCATAGAAATTTGAGCAGAAAAACATTTACATCAGCCGCTCTACCAATCTATCCAAAAATCAAGGGGTATTTACATATGTACAAGCCAATTCCCGTCGGTTCGCATTATCTAAAATCTAAACTTTCAAACCTTATTCAAATATGTTCGAAAGTAAACTTTGGCATGCGTTTTGATGAAGTAAAAACATCGGTCTTGCGTATGACTTGCAATTGTGTCTGCATTGGCTAGAACGAAAAGCAAATGAAAGAAATATTACAAGTGTATATAAATCCAAACTATTAATTTTACTTTCAATAGAAAAAATACAGAAATAAAAACAAGCCGAAGATATTGACAGCCCATGCATCAATAAAAAATGGCTGAACCCAATTGACTGCATGTCCACAGACGTTTTTGGACTGGCCAAACTCAGGCATCTTGAAGCTATTTTTGCTGGCATGACAAACCATTGTGCCCAGTCTTTGCATTATAATAATATATTGGCATTTTCTTATGCTACCGAAAATTTAACATGATCTTTCTTTCTACCTCTGTAGAGATCAGAATACTCTAGTGAAGTGTTTTCATCAAACATAAGGTGGTTATATATATATAT
>NW_018165226.1:384743-392769 GCF_001263595.1 Phalaenopsis equestris
ATATATATATATGCTAACTATGATTCAAAAAAATTGAATGATCTTGATGTTCACAAAATGATTGAAATAGTTTTCGTGTAGGCGAATGATTGAAATAGTTTTCGTGTAGGCGACTGACGCGTGTGTCATTACCGGTTTTTTTTCTTTGTTATGTGGAATGTCGAATCAAGTAGGATGAGAAAATATTCCAATTGATGTGAGAAAATATTTAGAATAATTGAGAATTTATTGGCTTACTCAACTTTATGATATTATTTTAAAGGTTAAAAAGATTTAGGATGAGAGAATAAATAATATATAAGTTTATATTTTTAAGAATAAAGGGGATGCACAAGTGATGTGTATCAAATGTGTGTGTTATTTTTATCTTTTTTTGTGTTATATTTATGTTTATTTGTGTTATTTTTATGTTTTACATGTGTATTTTAGATTTTTATGTAGTATGCACGTGATTGGCCAACTTGTGGAGCAAATGTGCTGAAAAAGAAGTGTTTTATTGTTGAACGAAAGCCTCTATGCTAGTCATGGGCACTTAGGCGCTAAAGATAGAGCCTCAGGTGCCTTGGCCTGTTATGGGCACTTAAGCACTTGAAATAACCTAAAATTACTGAGAGAATGGAAACCCTACACCTTAGGCCGACGCCTAAGTGTCCAATACAAAAAAAATGACAGTTTTGTGCAACTTTGAGTCAGTTTGGGCTACAAAAATAATAAATGATAATCATTTTGAATAGAAGGAGGATAGGAGACTTGGAGATGAAGAGAGAAGACAAAGGGCAGTAAGTGACGAAGTGAGCAGAGAGGAGAAAACCTATGAGCATGAGAAAGAGATATTGTGTGAGTGTTTTTCTTTTCTTTCAACCAACGTAACTGTGTGCAAGTGTTAAGTTTTAAACAGAAGAAACTCTGTGAAGCAAAGTGTGGAATACTCTAGCTTGGATATTCCTACTTATATATAGTTGTGTGCAATCTTCCTACTTATGAATTTTTTGGTTGTTTGGAGGATTGGTCGCTATCTCTCCTAAGAGTTGTTCAAGTCATTTTTTGTTTTCTTATTTTCCTAACAGTTCTCTCTAGCTCATAATCATAGGTTTCAAGTCCAGTAGGTCCTAAACTACTTATATACAAACTAGAGACCCTTTAAACAAAAACTAACTACTAAAATAAAAACAATAACACAATCAAACAAGTTTAAGACAAAATATTTTTGGTTTTAAAGGGTAAAAGTTAAAAACAATTATATAGGAACAATGCACACTAGAAGTTTTCAAGTCTATGACCAAGAGGTTTAACTAAAATTTTCTTAATTCAAATTCATTGTCGCTCCTCAACAACGACACCAAAAATTTGACACGCGCCAATGCTGTAACGCACAGGTGGCTCACGCAAGTGCACATATCGTATTAGTAATATCAGAATTAGAATCCAGAAAGTCAATCCCACTGAGAACGAGTTAATTCCTATTAGGAAAAGTTCTAGCCTACAGGTTTTTGTCTTAGCCTGAAAATTGGATTTTGTTAAAGTCCTACTAAAGCAAGCCTAACGTATCACAAGTAAATTGGAAGGTTAAATTCATACAAAAGCAATTCTAACTTATCACAAATAGTTTGAAAGGTATCAAGTACCATAGTGATCCTTCCTTGAGATGAATTAAGTAGATTTCATGAAATAAGAATGACAAGTAGAAAAGACTAGTGATAAATAGGAACAACAATCTTCTTTAACCCCTCCTCGATGCATAAAGAAGCTTGGTTAGAAATAACTTTATTTCCATAAATCTCATAGCATCTTGGCATATTTCCATAACATTTGCATCTCCCTACAAGATATGTCCCTATAACTATAGGCTAATGTGATTAACATAATTAATTCCACCATAATCTTTCCCAAGACTTATAGTTCACAAAATATTTTAAGAAATCACTTGGCTAGAATAGGATGTACGTTAAGTTCTGAAGGTTAATCATCACCATACATATTAAATAAAGTACTCAACAATTCTAATTCATTCCATCCAACTTAATCATCACAAGGAAGAATAAAAAACCAACTTAAGAAGCATGCTTAAAACATCAACAAGATTCATTGATTCAAAGAGAAATCCAATATCATACCTTTACAACTACAAAATAATAGAAAGTACAAAAAATGACTTAGCTTTCCCTCCTTTACAATGACAACGGATGAATTAACAGCAATCTCCTTGACACCCTAAGCCTCTGCTGCTGTAGCACTTTTTCTTCTCTACACGGGAAGAAGATTTGAACTCTAACAAGCAATAGAAACCACCAAATATTAACCCAGCATCAATCACCTCCAAACTTATAATTCCCAGTTATTTATAGCCTTCTTCACTTATCTTCCACGATCCCCATGTGCCTCTGCAAGATCCCCGTAATTTAGAGTCTCAAACTACTGCAACTAAAAAGTACAGTTGCTGGTGCCTAGGCGCTATGCTCTCTGTTTGTGGAATGGGTTACAGGTGCCTAAACACCCAAAGGTCCGGTGCCTAGGCACCCACTAGCTAGTGTCTAAGCACCATATTATTGGGTTCTGGCTCCTTTCTTCATTGTTTCTAGTGCCTAGGGCCAATGTCATGGCGCCTAGGTGCCCAGTAACAACTTCAGCTCCATGTCTTTTCCTGCTACACTTCAAATCTCTACTATTACCTACCAAAATAAACACAAAACACCTTTCTTCATAGTACAATTTCATCAATAAAACGTATAAAAACATTCCAACTTGCTAGAAAAAAGTATCCACACATCAATAAGCAAAGAAAATAGAATAAAAAAGTCAAAAATGAGTTGAGAAATCAAAAAGAAAGGGACAGGAAGCTCGCCCAAGGGCCCCTCCGCCCCTATTCACAGAGATCTAGCAAAATCTCAAACACCATATATTAATATGTCTTGTCAACATGAAAATTGAGTATACAAAAACATAATATTTTATTTATTCTAAGAATGTAATTACAGACAAGGCTCAAATGGACACGGGATAATTTACAAGCTGGTCCTCGACTATCTCGATCGAGACTAGACCTCTCATAACTAACCTCCTATACAGAGTTTGACCTGTGAGTTTAATTAATTCACTTGGTTGGCCTCTGCATTAAAACTCTGAACCAGCCATCCTCCCAAAGTTCTGCATCCTCTTGACAAATAACGTCTATCTCCCTCCTCATCTCTTCTAGTGTAACTCCCATGCCCTCATTTTGTCAGGCCAAAGAACTTCCAATTCTTGAGGTGGCAAGTTAAAGCCATGTGAGACATTCAGGGCCCCTCTGAAGTTTCACCTTGGTCTTCCATAAGGTCAAAGGCCCCTATGAAGTTTCACCCTAAGCTTCCGTAAGGTTGGTCGGGCCATTGACCACATCTTCCTCGCTATCAGGCGGTGTCAGAGGAGTTGATCCTCAAAGTAAAATTTTCACCCTGGTCTTTCGTAGAGTTGGCTGAGCGATTGATTAGATCCTCCTCGCTATCAGTCGGTGTCAATGGAGTTGATCCTCAAATTCAAATTTTGGCTAACACTATTGATCGACAATTGATTAGCACGAGAGTCCTCATCTACAAAAAAAATAAGTCATAAGTAAATAGCAAACCACCCCTGCAGAGAATAGAAAATGAAGTGTATCATTTACCTAGAATCAGGTTCATTTTGGACCAGTTAGTTTCACTCAAGTCGCAGGATGAAAAGTCATCTGCCAACTCATTATTACCAGCCAAAGGGTCGCTTCTACTGAATCCTTGTATCTCGGCCAAAGGAGAAATGTTTACAACACTCGACAAAATTTGTACCTCAACGCGGATCTTCATCTATGGGTCAACCGAAAAATCGCCCGACACTTTTCTAGTGTGGGGTGAGATCTTTGTCGAATTGACGTGAATTGAGTCTGATGACTCATCTACCCTCACTTTCTTAATCATTTTCAGTTTCTTGGCAAGTTTCTTTTTTCAAGGCTCACCCTTAAGGCGGTGTGATTTGATCACATGGGCCGCTAGCATTCTAGCATAATCAATGGAACCAAACTCTTTTTCCATGGGGAGGCCGCAAATACTGGGCAAAAGTAGAGAAGAGGAAAGAGCTCAGAATTAAAAAGCCGCCTCCCTTTCGTTCTATATATAACATGGGAACAAATAAAAGGAGTTTATTTATTGCATTAAACTATGGTTAACAAGATTCGTTTTATTGCATTTAAAAATTTGTTTGCTCTTGTCATGACTATCTCTATTAAAAAGTAAGAAAATTGGGAAAATTAATTTGTAAACCCAAAAAGAACCTGCAGGAATCTCTAAGCAGATTGATGATCTAGATCAAATGCTAATAATCATGAAGGAAACCAGCTAAGAGAACTCATAGAGGGCTGGCCATCCTAAGGCTGGTTGACCGAAGACCAGTTTAGGCCGGCTAAAAGATAAATAACCCTATGAACACCATTACACTTTACCAATATTTCCCTTGAAGAGCACCAATAGACTGGCTTACTCGTCTAAGGTGGACCGGTCACTGTACTAAGAGCTGACTAACAAATCACCCAACATTCAATTAAAATAGCCAACCGACATTAGTTGAATTGATTGAATCTAGAATATGTCGGTTGAAGGATCCACAATTAGCAAAAAATGTCAAAATTAATTACATAAATGAAAATACAATAATATCATGTAACCCCTTCATAAGAGCAGAGGCATGCATGTAATTTTCTACTTTATGACCCTCGATCTGCTTTTGGCTCTTCGATCAAGACCCATACTTATGGAGAGCATTCTTCCTTTCTTATTTGTAATCTCTATTTAGATATATATATATATATATATACATGTGATCGGTGTCAGAGAGTAGGATATATATATATATATATATAATTGGTCATAGAGCCCGGGAATACCTCAGTTCACTCCAACAGGCCATGTCTGTGCGTTCTCTTTTATTTTCTTTTCCTTCCTTTATTTCTACCCTCCCTGGTCCCTACCGCTCTGATCCTTAAGTACGTCTCATGGGACAAATTTGAATTTATTATATATGTATATATATATATATATTGTCGAATCTTTTTTTAATTTCTTTGTGAAGAGGGAGAGAGAGAGAGAGAGAGAGAGGGAACTCTACCATTGTGGAAAGAATGTGGAAAAAAATGGGATATCACTTGGCTTAGGGTAAGGATCATAATCCATTTACATTTATTCTTTCACATTTTATAATGAAAACTTCTCTACAAAGAATAAATGTAGGCCGTTGTGAAGCCTAAACTTCTAGAGATATCTAGTATTTATATGATCACATCATAATCAAAGTAAAATGATCTTCCGTGGGGATTTTCTCCTCAAAATCAATTGGTTGTACTTCAAAGTGGTCATGACGCGGAAAAATTATTACGTCCATCCTCCGGACGCCAAGCTGCGTCCGGGCGATGATTGTGATACAACGGAGATTCGACCTTCGTTGTATCACGGCCACGGGCGTCGCCCGGACGCAACTCGGTGTTGTTGCATCCGGGCGATAGATATAATAATCTCTCCATGACTCGAGAGTTATCGTGGACCTCTATTTTGATATTCTTACTCCATACAATCATACCCAATCACTCAAACCCGGCTTCCTGAACTCGGCCGTTTATTGTTTAAGTTGATGAAATTGGGCTAGATTACTTTTGTCACTCTTTCTTGAGATGGATTACTTCACAGGCCTGGATCATGAGCAAAGCCCATTTTGATAAATTAATGTTCATGCTGGTTTGCATCAGGTGGTTTTGGTTGTATAAATATAGTCCATTATCATTATAATATATATATAATATACATATATGTGTGTGTGTGTGTGTGTGTATATATATATATATATATATATATATATATATATTTATACATACATACATACATATACATATATATATATATATACCCAAGGATTGAAGTGGTATGAACCTTGAGAGAGAAGAAAAAAAGTCGATGAAGGGAAAATAAATAACAAGCACAGACTTACCCTGTAGGAGCAAACTGAGATATTTATGAGCTCTACAACCCATTTTTAATATCAAAAATAGCGGTTACATTGAAAAGATGTGAGAGTTCTCCCTACATGAGAATTCAAGAGAGACGTGCCCCCCTCCATTTTTACATGCTATGAGCTCCTTATTTATAAGAGAAAAATAGATGAAGTCCAAAATTACATGTTTTCCCCTACATTAATGGGGGAGTTACAAGTTATTACTTCATTTTTATTATTGCCCAACTTTAATAGGGAAGTTACATGTTTTTATGGAGAATTTTTATAATCAATATTTTAATAAGGAGTTACAGGTCTTATGGTCTATTTTCATGTTCATAACCTATTTTAGGAACATTTTCGTAATGCATGTAGACCGTTTTTGGATGTACATATTAAGCTTTCCGACTTTCTTACTTCTTAATAGTGATATCTACGATGAGGACAAGAAAATTTTTAAAATAAAAAATATGATTACATTTATCATTGATTATACTCACTGTTTAGGCACTCTCTGCGCTCTGTTCTGGCCTTTTTTGTGCTATATCGCAGCCTTAAAAGAATCGACTCTTTGGCCAGTGTTGTGTTGAGTTGTTCGCTTGTGTTGATTTGATTTCGTGTGTTGACTAGCTACTCGGCTTCTAATGAAATCATTGGTCATGATATCATCCAGATTGAGTCTTAGTCTTCAACAATCCCATTTGCTAGGTGGGATCATCGGTTACTCGCTCATCCTGAAGCTTTTTGCTTGCTCGGCCTCAAAAGGGTGTCTTTTGTTTGCTCGCCTTGGAGGGCATTATATTTTTTTTTGCTCGCCCAAGAGGAGAGTTTTTTATTTGCTTGTCTCAGAGAGGAAAAAATATTGCATACGGACACCGCATACAGAGATGCATGCGGTGTCCTATCTACACCATAGATCACGGTGATTTACGGTTGACTGCATCCTCACCGTAAATTACTGTGATCTACGGTGTAGATCGGACACCGCATGCATCTCTGAATGCCGTGTTTGTATGCAATAATTTTTTCGAAGTAGTCTGTTATTTACTCGCCATAGAGGGAATTTTTTTTACTCGCGTCGGAGGGGAGTTTTATATTTGCTTGCCTCAAAGAGGAGTTTTTCTCTTTTTCTTGCCCAGTAAAGGATTTTTTTCCTTTGGTCTCTCTGGAATTGAGTTTTTTGTTTTCTCCCCAGAGAGGAGTGTCTTTTCTATTCCCCCGGAGCGGAGTTCTTTATTTGCTTGCCCTAGAGGTAAGTTTTTTTTTATTTTTCTCGCCCCAAAACGGAGACTTTTGCTTATAACGTCTTGTTCACTCACTCGAAACCGAACTCCCCGCTTCTTAGTTGAACCTGTAACAACATTAGCGAAACTTGTGTCATAGCACAAGATAAGGTGTGGAATAACATTCCCTATTTTTACTGGATGAGGTGTCAATAGCTTGGAATGGACCAACCCCGTGCACATGTAATGTCACATTCAAATATTTTATTATTTTTTTAATTAATAATTAAAAATAACAGACGATATTTTTAATTAATAATTAAAAATAAATAAATGTTTTTCTTGATTCCTAATTACGTTACATAAAATTATAAAAAGTTAAAAAATTAACTGAATAATTTGATTTAAGTCTAACTAAAATTTGTCCAATATTTATTTTTAAGTTTATACTAATTTAATATAATTTAATTGTCAAAATAATTTCTTAAAAAAATAATAATGATTTTTGGTCACAATGTCTCACTAGTTATCCCGCTTAGGGTTCATTTGGGCAGCTTATTTGGTGCGATAGCGTTTTGAAAATTCACTTGGTCTGTTTAAGTAAAGCAGCTTATGCATTTTTAAAACGTTGAAAACAACATTTTCACACCGCACCTATCTTGGGCGGTGACAACTTTCTGACAACGGTCTGATTTTTCCAAAAAAATAAAAATTTGTAATAGCCACTGCACCTAGTCATTGACAGATTATTTTTAATCAGTTTATCAAGAAATTATTCAATAAGCTGCCCCAAACAGACACTTAATTATATATATATA
>NW_018165226.1:392779-395862 GCF_001263595.1 Phalaenopsis equestris
CTGTCTAATATATATATATATATAAGGCTATAGAGTTTTAAATACTAGATCTTATTTTACATATATAATATATGTCACCTTCTTTATGCGTGATATTAATAATTTATAGGGTAGAAAGGTAAAAAATTAAAGTTTGGGTTCTATATATAGAGTTAAATATGAATTAAGGGGTATTTAAGTAAATTTTCATTAATTTTATTTAATTAGCCACATTTAAAATTCTATCCTAATTTTATTTATATTATTTGGAGCTAGAGTGAAAAGCTGTGCAAAGATTTTATTATCATTATTATTTTTAAAATTATTTTAACAATAGAATTAAATAAACTAATATCAATTTAAAAATAATTATTTGACATAATTTAATTAAATATAAATCAGATTATTAAGTTAATTTTTTTCATTGTCTTATAATTTTAAGAAATGTATTTAAAAATGAAAAAAATAATTATTTAAATTATTGTTGATTTATTTAATTTTAATTATTAATTAAAATTAAGGTATGCTATTTACATAAATACCACTTGCTATAATAAAATAAGGTGTTAAAAGTAATTTGATAGCTGTTCATGCAGAAAAATAAAAAAAATACTTATTCATGCTCCCAGTCCCTTGATTTAAGTGAGTGCTGCTTTCTAAAATTTGGCTTCTTTTTGCATGGGGAAGTATTGGCCAACTAGGCCACCATAACATGTAAATAAAACAGTTTCATGTTGTCAATAGGTGGATAAAATATTATGTGTGAGGTGTCACGGACCAACTTATCTCAAGTCGTTCGTGCGGTTTTAGCATTCTTTCTTGGCACTAAATTAGCTTAACCCTCACAACGTTTGGGCTTGAAAGCAACAAAAATTCCAGGAAGAAGAGCAGGGAAAAGTATTGGAGAAGAAAACATTTCACCAAGAAAAAGTGATTGCAGCACTTGAATGTTTGACAATCTTGGATGGATCCATATGAGGGAGAGGGATTACTATTTATAGTCCCCTACAAGTCTAAGAAAATCTCTTAGATTACATTAGAATTGTCTAGTTTGTAGAGAGTTCAACATCATTCTTTTATTTATATTCATAGCCCCAGATCTTTTTAGGTTATTCTTGAGTTCTCATTGGAGTTTTTCTTATAATATTCTCTAGAATGCGGTAGAGTATTGTAGAGTTACTTGGATTACTCTCCTCCATCATGTCTTTTTTAGAATCTTCCATTTCATGGTTGTCTTGCCAATTTCTTTAAAGCTTTGCAGAGTGACAGCCAGCTACATATCCGGATGACGGTCTTTATATGTGCAATGGGATGCACGACGGTGTGGCCGTTTCCATCATCTGGAAGTGTGGTCCGTCACACATAATATTTTTTCCAATAAAAATCACCCAAGCAGTAGTTCAAGTTTGACGGTTCATCCACTCATATTTGTTGGACTGGATAACAAATTCATTAAACTAATTAAGCAGAGTCAAATTATAGGCAATACCAAACCGACTAAATCATTAGCAAAACCAAACCATAACATTGTTGGGTTTATTCAGTTCAATTTTTGCTTACCCAAATTTTAAAACTTCTGTTTTGAAAATGCAAAAACCATAATATAATTAAAATATAAGGAGAAAATGAAAAAAAGTTATTTTTCTTTACCAAAGTGTGTATAAAAAATCTATTCCAAAACAATTGCATTTAAAGTTTTTGAGCACCCTAAGAAACAAGCCTACTCTCCACAAGGAAATGAGCAAAATATGACCTTCAATGATGAATTTCACAACATCACCACATAGACCAAAGACAAAAGAATGAAAGAAGATGGCTAGGAGAATGAGACACTCTATAAGCATCTCTTAAACCAAAGTTTTCTTTGAAAACTAGCATTTGTTTCCATCCCATTGTGATATGAGGGTAGAATTAATGGGTTTAAAGTTTTAGGGCTTTCTTTAGAAAGCACAATTATTTATGTTTTTACACGTAGTATTGGAGTTCGCGTCTTGTCCTGTCGGCATAATAGTAAGGAGAACAACCAATATAGTACTTAATACATTCCTAAATACAAAACTAGTGCCTACTTGCATCCATTTTTTTCAAATGAGGCTCAATTGTTATGTATTTAATTTACATATCACATTTATATGATGGTGATATTTCATATCACATAAAAATATCATCATTTTAACTTTTAAAAAGTGAAATACATCTTTTCATGTATAAGGAAGATGGCATTTATGTACAAAGTTGAAATTTAGGTGTTAACATAAATTTGTTGACTGGTAGACTAACTGAGTCTAAGATTTATGGCGTAATGTTCAATCCAAGCAGAAGCACCCACCATTTGTCTACCACTAATGCACAGGATGCAAAGGTAACTCATGGAAACATGGATCATCCCATTTGTTTCATAGACATTGGATGAGAATCAGAAATCTCTATGCAACATGAAAAGGAATGGTGCGCAACAAATGAGATTTCTTGAGATAGAGATGCATCATGTTGACCTCACTTTTGGTTGAGGTCTAGAAACTTCTTTAGTAGCCTAGGTCTAGCCATAGGACTTCCCTATTGACTAGTCTTAGAAAATTAGAAAAGGTACCCCCACTATTAGAAATTCAAAACTCTTCTTTTTACTCAACTTGAAATTCCACATAATGATCTTAACCTCTAGCATTTAGTAGATAAGATCATTATAAGAGAATTCAAGAAGAGTCCTTATAGGATTACTTGGCTTTAGGATTGACCCTGGGTGTTGACTTGGAACTAGGGTACACCATATCTTCACAATACATTAATCCATGGTTCATTTAGAATGGATATCTATCCAATTCTATGTGAAATGCCTAACTTGGTCTTTTGCTCATACGCACCTCCAAATTACCTAACTGCCCTTGGGACCTAAATTTGGCTAAAATTCCCAAATTTTGCCAAATTACCCAAAATTGATCAAAACCCATTTCAAACACCTTAAATACATCCAAATTTGTCAAAATTTCCAAAAAATGACCAAATTACCAAGATACCCCTCCATGACCCAAAAATCCAAAAATTCCAAAAATACCTAAAAAATGCCAATAAATCTAAAATATTCCCAATTTCATTTTGTCCAACTA
>NW_018165226.1:400788-401222 GCF_001263595.1 Phalaenopsis equestris
TTTAAATGAACTCAAGGCTTTTTACCAGATATTAAGAAGGTTGCATGGATCTGCTCCCTACTCTTAACCTGGTGAATACCTTAGGGATCTATTAAACTTAATATGTTTTACTTAATAATATTATCCTTAAAATTTAAGGACCTCCAATACACAACATAGAGTTAGGAAGGTTTCCAAAACTTTACTTTTCCAGCTCTATATACATAAATGCTCTGACATGCATTTTGAGTTGCAGGTTGTGGAACGAGAAGACTCGTCAGGTACACTTTTACAATTTACCGCGTTTTATAGTCATTCTTGTACTTCTCTACTGCTTTTCTTATATACTTGTACCATACTTACTGCATAAAAAACACTTGCATGTTAAAAAAAAAAAAACAAAACAAAACAAAACCAAAATCAAAACTAAAAACAAAAATTTCAAAAATACCTCA
>NW_018165226.1:402324-408389 GCF_001263595.1 Phalaenopsis equestris
ATTTAAAAAAAAAAAAAAAAAAAAAACATCCTTCCGAAGCGGGCAACGGGATTTCAATTCCGATGACCGACAGCTTCTTACGGGCAATCCCCACACCAAAAATAGTGCCGACACATCATAAGATACATTTATAATATCATCTGAGTTTAGAGTATCCATGGAAAAAAATTAAAGGACACCGAGACATAATATAGATTACAAAAAATGATGGTATTATTATATCCCCAATCATAATTATACAGTAATTGTTTGGTTACAAATAATATAGTTCAACCACAACAATCATATTTGATGGCTACAACAATCATAATTGATAGAGATTTGTTTGTATATGTCTTATAATAATCAAAACTCAACATATAATCTTTATTGCATACATAAAAGTAAAGTATAGGAGCTAGATATGTAAAAATATAAGAATAGTGTGATATTTATGTAAAGAAGAAAGTGCCTAAATAATTCCCAGGCTTTTGATGAGGCCATTTTAGTTCTAGTTCATGAAAGTGCTAAAAACCCACCGAGGAAACTCGTGTTTATATATCTAATATTTATATTTATAACATTTTGATTTCTAAAGTCATGAATTATAAGCTGTATTCAATTAAAAAAAATAAGCGATGATAATATTTTTGATATGATATTAAAAAATTTAAAATTGTACGTGTAAATATTAAATTTTTAGAGATTTACATATGTAAAAATTGTTAGGAATGTACATGAATGTCTCTTTTATTTATATATTAATTAATTTAAAAAAAAATATTAAGACTTCAATTATATTTCATTTATCTATCATTTTGAAAAAAAAAAAAACAAATAAATATAAGGTAGATCAATATGCATGCCATTTATTACTTCTGATTAGTCGTACTGGCCTAATTTTAAGATTAGATATTTTTAAAATATTATTATTTTTTTAACAAAAGATACTCAAACATAGTTTTATTTTTCATATTATCAAAATATATTAAAATTATGTTTATTAGCTTGGAAAATTTCTGGTTATATTTGATAAGCTATATGTAAAATTATTTTGATTTTATAGTTTTCATTTTTTTTTTTCTCAAAGTGTTATTGTATGACCTAAAGCGTCGGGACTGGATTCAAGGTGTAAGATCTGAATTAGGTTCAAGGTGTAGAATTAGATGACTTGTTAGGCAGACTAAACAGTTTGGCCAACGCGATTTGATCAAGTAACTCTATCACAAAATTTGAAATGATCGCTCCTCAATGGTAATTGATGCACAAATGTAGAGCTGAGGCAATATGATACCTCGCCCGAAGCTCAACTCTACCGGGAGATTAACTCACTAGGAGATCAACTCACTTCAGGGTTGAGCTAGGAAACAAGACCATTACTAGAAGAGAAAAGTTTAGGAAAAAAGCATTTGTGAGGAATAATTACCAATACATGGTGTTAACCAAAAAATATTAGTTATAATACCCAAGTCAGCAGAAGACAAAAGGGATAGATTAAAGATCTTTTAGGATAAAAAATAGTTTACCTGTAATGTATAATCCCTCCATGCTATAAAAAGGTTTGAACACTATAAAATAGAACGGATCAAAGTTGTATTTCTCTAGCATTCTCCCGTTCTATTTTGTGCTCAACTCTACTCTTTATTCTAGCTCTTTTCTAGAGTGTGTGAGTGCACACACAAAAAAAAAGAGTTGTGAAAGTAAAAGAGCAAAGTAGTAGAAAAATCTCTAGCAACATCGAATGCATTAAAGAACTTGTGGTGTAAAAAATCAATCAGCTAAAATAATATATGATGACATTGATAGTAGAGTCCCCATGACATGTACCAAGGGTAATACTAAAAGTCTTTCTTTCACACTAGAATATACAGCGGCACCCGACATTGGTATGAGAACAACCATGTCCTCCGCTATAATGGACGAGGATGAAATATGCTATCTTTAGATGAAGATTTTCCTCTTTAAATTACCAAAGGGAGTGAACGCGAAGTAAAACTTTGAGGCAGCATATTCTAAGAAACGCCATTTCTAGGGTAATTGATGAGGTCGATGCCCAAGAAAAGTTCAAAATTCCTTCATTGGGAACTTATAAGGGAAATTTGACCATGCTGACCACACTACGTTGGTTAAATTAGTCTTATGTTAAATTAGGATAAATATCACTTTCAAGTGCTAGTTGTTATTCATGGCTTTAAGGAAATCAATACTATGGCAGTTCAATAAACTTGCCACTATGAGAGATAACAACTTTTGTCAACTCTAAGCACAAGTTCATGGTGTATTTTGCCAGTAATAAGATATAACAAAAAAGCTTATAATCCTTTTTCAATTTGATCACTATGGCTGCTACCTTGCTTTTATAAGCCCAACATTTTGGCTTTTGCATTCACAACCTACAAACATCTTTGTGGAATATTTAAAGTAGCAAAAATAGTCCACACTTTTACAATCTTCGAAGGACCACACATGTTTGCCATAATTATCCGTTAAAGTACATCTACCATGGTGTTATAGCCATGATTAGTTAATCATCCATCTCTCAATTTAATACAAGCCTCTAGTGTTTAAAATAATTAACTGCTCAATTGACAATTAGTTTTAAAAAAAATAGCAAAACAATTAATATAAATAGATAGAAGACCAAATGTGCACAACTATCATAATAAATTTAAAATAGAACATAACGGATGTTACATCTAGCCCCTAATAGAGGAATTCTAGCGAATTTATAAGATAGTAATAAATATAAGGAAAGTATAATCATGTCTATAACAATAGAGGATAGAAAGAAAGAAAAGGAAGATCGGGAAAGCACCAAAGAGTTGCACAGCACTCTCTTATTAACTAACAACTCAACCGTAAAACTCCCTAAAGATTCTCACAAGTTTATCTGTGAAAAAATAGAAAAACACTCTCTAAACCTTGAAAAGGCTTGCTCCAAGATACATTCCTTAATTTTTTTCCCATCATCTCCTTAAATAGATTTATTTAGTTGGCTTCAAGATTGACAACAAATTGAGAAAAAGTTTGTCCAAAGTTGGTTAGGTCACGCTTCCCGATCCCACTCCTGCACTCCCGATCGCGAAACTGTTGCGACCCACTCCCCTTGGCGTCGATTTGTGAACCATAGCTGCCAGCGTATGCCGCGAAGCTTCGCTTCGCTTCATCCCACTCAACTGTTCTCGCTTTCTTCTCGACTCGCGCGGCTCTCCTTCAGAGTTTAGAAGTCACAATTTTGAGTTCTACTTCGGGCTTCCTCGGGATAGAGGAAGAATTTTTCAGGTTTCCTTGGGATAGAGGAAGAGAAATGCATGATGTAGTTCCTTGCAGTGAAGGAAGAAGGAAGAAGAAGAAGAATATTGTTCTCCCTTGACTTCTTTTTGGTGGCCTGTGGCTGAAGAGAAATTGGGTTTATTTCTCTTGTAAGTTTATCTTATTCGGTGTATCTTAATGTAGAGTTTCGTCGATGTATCTCAGTGTAGAGATAGAAGAACAGAGAGAGAAGAAGAGAGCAACGAAGTGAAAGATTCCTCTTGTAAGTCGAGGTGATCGACTGGTGTAAATTCCTCAAGTAGTAAAATCCTCTACAACTCCATGGACGTAAGCAATTTGTCGAACCACGTAAATCTGTATGTTCTGCTGTGTGTTCTTTTCTAGTGAGATTTTTTTTGTTCTATTTTTTGATTTATCGATCGTTCTCATGTTTAGTTTATATATATACCACATCAACTGGTGTATATCTCGCAACAACTGATATCAGATCTTTGTTCGGATCTGAGAAAGAATGATGGCTACAGATGAAGTGAAGGTTTTAGGGATCGAGAAATTTGATGGCACAGATTTTAGTTATTGGAGGATGCAAATAGAGGACTACCTCTAGGGGAAGAAACTTCATCTTCCGTTATTAAGGAAAAGACATGAAAGGATGGATGAGGCTGAATGGAATTTGTTAGATCGACAAGTTCTGTGGGTTATTCGATTAACCCTATCGAGGTATGTTTCACACAACATCGTCAAGGAAAGGACTACTATAAATCTCATAACAGCCTTATCAGGCATGTATGAAAAGCCATTGGCGAATAACAAGGTGTACTTGATGAAGATGTTATTCAATTTGAAGATAGCGGAAGACATTTCTATTCCTCAAAACCTGAATGATTTCAATAATATCACAAATCAATTGTCATCTGTTGAAACTGATTTTGATGATGAGATACGTGCGCTGATATTGTTGGCATTGTTGTCAAATAGTTGGGAAGCCATGAGGATGGCAGTTAACAGTTCTGCGGGTAAATTTAAACTGAAATGTGATGATATTCGTGATTTGATTTCAGCTAAGGAGGTTCGCAGAAAAGATTTTGACGAGATCTCAGGTACGAGTTTGGCATTAAATGTTGATTTCAGAAGGAGATGTCATGACATGAACTCAGATAAAGAGAGATCAAAATTAAAGTCTGGTCAGCAGGCAACTTGCTGAAATTGTGGCAAGACTGGCCACATAAAGAGGAACTGCAGGAATCCCACGAAGATGGAGAATGATAGCGCAAATGTGGTATCTGAAGAAGTACATAATGCACTATTACTGACAGTTCATAGTTCTGTTGATGATGGAAGTGAAAAGGAGACTAGGTCAGGGGCACATATTCCTATTGTTCTAAAGACAGATGGTGGAGAATCACATAGTTATAAAGAAATCTTGTAAGATGAAAGTTTGAACAAGTGATAACTAACAGAACTTTCACCAGAGAAGAAGACATTACACAATAAGTGTGTGTACCAGGTGAAGACTGAGCATGATGACAGTAAAATGTACAAGACAAGACTTGTTTAAAAAGGCTTTCAGTAGAGACAGGATATTGCTCATGCAGTGGGAGTTGTAAGCAGAGACAAGAGTAATTCAGCAAATAGCTTGGAGGTGCAAAGTTATGTTGACCCTACTGATATGTTGACTGAGGGTGTTACTCTTGAGAAACTGAAGTTGTGCACAGGTTCAGTTGGTCTTCTGAAGTGAAGAAAATAACTTTGAGTTACAGAGGCGGAGGATTCATGGTGGAGGATTCATGTTTGAAGAAAAGGGCGACACTGTCAGTGAAGGATAGCAGTTTGAGGAAGAAGACGTTGTAGCATGTTTATCGGTCTCCAAGTGGGAGATTGTTAAGCGCTGGAGCCCGGTCCATGCTTCCCGACCCCGCTCCTGCACTCCCGATCGCGAAACAATCACAACCCTCTCCTCTTGGCGTCGATTCACGAATCGTAGGCGCCAGCATCTGCCGTGAAGCTTCGCTTCGCTTCATCCCGCTCAATTGTTCTTGCTTTCTTCTCGGCTCGCGCTGCTCTCCATTAGAATTTAGAAGTCATGATTTTGAGTTCTTCTTCGGGCTTCCTCGGGATAGAGGAAGAATTATTCGGGTTTCCTCGGGATAGAGGAAGAGAAGTGCAAGGTGTAGTTCCTTACGTTGAAGGAAGAAGGAAAAAGAAGAAGAAGATTATTCTCCCTTGGCTCCTTTTTGGTGGCTTGTGGTTGAAGAGAAATTGGGTTTATTTGTCTTGTAAGTTTATCTTCTTCGGTGTATCTCGGTGTAGAGAGAGAAGAACAGAGAGAGAAGAAGAGAGAGCAACGAAGTATGAGATTCCTCTTGTAAGTCGAGGTGATCGACTGGTGTAAATTCCTCAAGTAATAAAATCCTCTGCAACTTCGTGGACGTAAGCAATTTGCCGAACCACGTAAATTTGTGTAATCTATGTGTTTCACTATGTGTTCATTTCTGGTGTGATTTTTCTAATTTTATTTTTTGCTTCTTTGATCGTTCTCCTGTTTGATTTATATATATATCATATCAACTGGTGTATATCTCGCAACACTATGCACAAAGTTCTGATGTATAGGGTATGAGATCTTTATTTAATCATTTGAAGATGAAGCTCAAGCACCTAAAACTAGTGCTTGGGCTCCTGTGAATTATGCCTGTCGGCACTATTTTTGGTGTGGGGTTTGCCCGTAAGAAGCTGCCGGTCATTGGAATTGAAATCCCGTTGCCCGCTTCGGAAGGACGTTTTTTTAAAAAATTTAGTTTTGAAAAAAATGA
>NW_018165226.1:415952-417440 GCF_001263595.1 Phalaenopsis equestris
TCTAGACCTCAACCAAAAATGAGGTCAACAATGCCTAGGCTCATAATCACAAGTAGATAGGCTTCAAGATGCTAAGATGGCTCTTGGGTATCTTCTAGTGGCGCTTGAGCACTTGGCTCTGAAGTTATTACTCGTTATAGGGCACCTAAGTGTTGGGTATGATTGCCTGCATACTAAAGTTAGCACCTAGGCACTTAGGTCTAGAATCTAATTGCTAGAATGCTCTGGATTGTCATCCCATTTTTCTCGGCATTGAATTTGTTCCCAATCAATTGAGCCTTCTATATATGCCCTCTTTGGTGCTTTCATCCATTTCCATACTTTTTTAATAGGCACCTAAATGATAAAATTTAAAATATTAGCATAGAAAATTGGTTAAATGATATACAACCACACAACTTGTTGGTGCATAATAAGTGGGTCAATCGCATTTAAATTTCACTACTATCAAGCTTTCCTACACATAAATATTAAGCAAAAGCCGAAAACCCTAAAGTAATTAAAATTATTGCATAAAAGTATAATCAAATGTTAAATATATTCAAGATATCCTAGCAGCACTATTCAGATTAATCAGGATAACTTAACAATTCACCATTGATTATTAAGCGAAAGGTCTCGTGATCAAAGCTCACAAACCCAAAAAAAAAACATAGAAAATAGATTTCATACGTCAAAAAATATAGTTCTTTCCAAAAATGCAAGAGGTCATGGTAGTCAACAAAGGAAAGTTTTAGTGGTAGGTCATCAACATGAGCAAGTGGTAACATAAACTTTGATCTAGAAACAAAAGTTAATAGTAGTAGCAAAAGATGTTGGTCGAGTGATGAGACATCATGATCTATGAAACAAATGATTGAACGAAAGTCCAAGTTGATCATTCTCATCAAAGGAAAAAAAAAGAGATTGAGAGTTTCATCAAATAGGGCATAATAAAGGGTGGCCAAAAGGGTTTTGTCATCGCTTTGTAACTCGAATCCATATTAGTGGCATAAAGATAAGTATATCTCTTATCAATAATATTTCATTTAATTATTCACCACAAATGATGGAAGCCTCATGCTAATCTTATTTAATATTATAATGTAAGTTTTGACTTGGCGCGGCTGTCTTGACAATTGGCACAAAAACACTTTTATTGGGTTGAAGTCAAGAGTAGGGGTGTAAACGAGCCGAAGGCTCAGCTCGTGTTCGGCTCGTTTATATTTCGAGCTCGAAAAGTGTGTTCGTGTTCGGCTCGGTTGCTTAACGAGCCGAATACGAACTGTTCAAAAACAAAGAATCCTATTAACAAACCTAATTATGTAGCCATAAGACAATAAGGGTTTGAGCAAAATCTAAAAATTATTATTTATATTAAAACATCATTTGAATCTAATTTAATAATTTTTATTCTATTTTCTTAATCAATATTTTAATTGGTTATAAATCTTTGTAGCCTTGCAGTCAATTAGATTTTTTTAAAATACTACTTAATATATATATATA
>NW_018165227.1:0-4618 GCF_001263595.1 Phalaenopsis equestris
AAATAGATAAAATCCACAAACAAAAACTAAAAAGAGAAGAAAAAAAACAAACTAATCATCTTCCTTATGATCATCGCCATCTTCCTCACCAACACCAAGATTTGTATCTTCATCCATTTCTCCACTCTGATATGGTGTAAAACTAGGGCATCTGAAAAATTTCATTGAATGATCACCCCTCATGCATCTCTCTATAGCCTCATGATAAGCAATATAAAATTCTACTATCCTCTGCATATGCTCATCATTGTGGTCCAGATGTGCTTCTAAATCCTTCACCTAATCCTGTAAAGTTAAAATATCACCTTGTTGTATAAATATTTGCTCCATTACAGTATCTAATGAAGATGTAATAGATGTAGAAGGTCAAGAAGCTGATGTAGAAGGAATAACAGAACCTCTACTCCTAGATCTAGGAACTTTATGTTTTCAATAAATTTCTAAATTCTTTTTTCCAATATGTATATGGGTTTGTAAATTTTCTTCCCATGTCTCATACTTAACTCCAGATTGAATGCACATGGTGGAAGAAAAGAGAAGGAAAACACATATCATCAGTAGTTCCTTCTATAGCAGAAATAATCATATTCTTGTAAAAATAATGCCAATGTCAATAGGTTTGTTCACCTAAATGCAAAAGTTCAATGTGGCTTTTTCTCTTGTTACCTCACTAAAATAGTTAGTTGGAACAAATTTACCAAAAATAATAATGCAAGCATGAGAATGAACATTTAACTTTGAAAAAAAAATTTTGCCGCCATCCATTCTTTACCTTACAAACACCATTTCCATTAGTCAGGAATCCCATGATCTCATCTAGTTCAGTATCAGAAGGACTGAATTCAAAATAAAAGCAGGTAGAAACACTATGCAGTTGAAAAATTTGATTGATCCTAATTTGGCTAATATCCACATATTGCACACAAACATAAACCAAATGATCAGATTCATCAGAAAGATTTACATAGAACTCATGTTCCACTGAAATCATAGCAATGACAGTGAAGTAGCAAAAATTCTTCCACTATTATTCAGCAATCAAATATTCACTAGTTCACCCAAAATGAAGAAAACATCATTCTAAAATCAATTTAATTTATTGCAAATCTCCATATCTATCATGGGCATTAGAACAAGAGAATCTCTCACTATCAAAGCTAGGTTTTTCTCTACCTCTCTTCAATTTAGGAGCCATCTGTAATCTAAAAAATATTCTATAAAATTCCCATAATATTTATGTATAACTCCATAAGGCTCCTACAAACACATTTTAAACTATATAAACATTCATCCATGGATTTCAAACTATTTTCATTAAAAATCTCAAATTTTTGGCCTAACCATAATGTTGAATAAATCCATGGTGAAATTAAAAATTTTAATACCAAAATGTAGATCTTACCAAGAGAAGATGAAATCTAGAGTTTAAAACCTAAACTCCAAGCCAATCAAGTACAAATTCGAGCCCTAGAGGATTAAAGTTGCAAAATATAGGAGGAAGAAAATGAATCAAGTTGTAAAATGGCAAAAATTGGTTGGTTTGGCACTAAAACGGAATTTTGGTCGATTTGGCGCTATAGCGTAGAGGTATGGCGCTATGGCACCATGCTTTGGATGATGAGAGGTGCGATAGCGCCCAATAGTGGTGCTATGGCGCCATTCAAGCTTTCCAGATTTTGGAATTTTTTGTATATTTCAAAAAAGCAAAGAAAAAAAAAGATTTCTAAAGTTTAATATTTTAATTTTAATGGCCATATCAATAGTTTTGAGTTTATCAACATTCCGAAATTTTTAAGTGCACAACTTCAATTTTAAACACATAAGACCAGCTTTTAAGACAAGAACAGAACTTATTTTCTTATATTAATAATAGTTTCAATACATACGACATAACATGAACTTAATTAGATATCAATTCACTCTTAAACAAACATATAGAAGTTCTAGAGTCACCATGAAGAACAAACCCACCCAACACACCACAACAAACACTTAGTATAATGAGATTTTCAGAAAAACACTTAAGAGTAGTTGTGCTCAATGTTGTCCCCCACCTTTCTCCTTCCAAATAAGCAAGATAAAAAAGTTGATAGGATGGAACATGAGGGAAATCTTGAGCAACCTTATCATCAATCCATTTGTTTTTGTTGTACATACTTACTTGATTTTCTTAAAAGCATGACATGTGGTAGAATTTAAGTTTCAACTGCCACTCGAAGTGCTCGTACGGACAGTACAAGTCACTTAACTTTTTTGTGGAGATGAGACAAATCCTCTTTAATCTTTCCAATATTATCTATAATCCACTCCAAAATTAATGCAAGATATCCATTGAAGTAGTTTTGAGCACCTTTATACATGGACTACTTGTCTTCAAATCTTCCATTGCTACTACTCTCCATTGCTTCTCTAAATAAGAATTTTCAACTTTCTTATTTCTCTAAAGTGTAAGGAACTATGAAGTGATGCCTCTATTCTTGTCCTAGATAGTTTTATAAAGATGATGAGAGAATAAGTGGGTAGAAAATAGAATTTTGGGCAGTTCAGGGGAGTTACTCAAACTGTGGCGCTATGGTGCCATATATGACATTATAATGCCAAACTAACTTTTTCAAATTTTGAATTTCTTTGGTCCCCTACTTATTTTCATCAATAAAATAATGTTTTGTCCCGTCATAATCATGTAAGACTTGAAATCACTTCATAAAATCATCATAACCACAATCACTAAACAAATCAAACCACACTGTTAACTAGGGGTTGCCTCTCACAAAACAATTGGTTTAATGTCGTCAGCCCAACATATCTATCATTTTTACTTTAGCAGACCCAAAACTAGAATATCTTAAATTGTAGGACTATCTCCAGTTATAGAAGCTTTTAATTTGTGTCCATTTACCTTAATTATTCTCACGGTTTTAGGATCTTCAATATCAACAACACCAAGATCTTATTACAATAAATGACCCTGACCACCTAAACTTAAGTTTTCCCAGAAAAAATTTTAATCTTGTATTGTAAAATAAAACTTCAATTCCATGCTCAAAATGTTTTTTTCAAAATTCTCTCATCATGCCTAATTTTCATTTTCTCCTTATAGATTATGGAATTCTCATAAGATTCATTTATCATCCCATCGAGCTCATTTAAATGCAATAATATTTTATTACTAGCATCTTTCAAATTATAATTGAATTAGTTAATAGCCAAATAAGCTTTATGCTAAAATTCAATTGGTAACTGACAAGCTTTTCCAAATAAGAGCCTATAAGGTGTCATTTTTATAGGAGTTTTGTAAACAGTCATTTAGGCCCATAATACACTAACAAGTCTAGCAGACAAATCTGTCATATCAGAATTTATAGTTTTTTCCAACATTCTATTAATTTATCAATTAGATACTTTTGGTAAACTACTAGTTTGAGGATGATAAACTGTGGAAATTAGTTGTTTAATCCCATACTTTCAATTTAAGGTTTGAATTGTTTTGTTCTTAAAATGTCATCCCCCCATCTTGAACGATTACTCTAGACATTCCAAATCTTGTAAAAATATTTTTCCTTAAAAAATTGGCTACACTCTTAATGTCACAACAAGGTGCACTAAATACATCAATATATCTAAAAACATAATCCACTCCTATCAATATGTATATTTTTCTAAAAGAATGTATAAATGTTCCAGTAAAATCCAAACCCCAAACAACAAAAATTTCAACTTCCAGAGTAAAGTTTATGGGCATTTCATTTCTTCTATAAATATTGCCTACTCTTTGACATCTATCAAATTATATTTTTATAAGTATTAACATCCCTAAATAATATAGGTGATGTGCCCCTAGCAAGTGTTGTTTTTGTGTGTGTTTTACGTCAATTCAATTCCTATGAGACGGTGCTAAAAAATTGACCCGACCCGTAATTACGCAGTAATTTAGCTTTCAAAAGCTGGCCAAAAACTTGTCCCAACATATATTTAGTAGCTAATACACAAGATCAAAATATTATAAAATATAGAAAATAGTTCACACACTTTGGGTTCTACACATGTGCACATATCGCTTCAAGTAATATAGGACTTTCTGATTAAGCCCCAAATATCGATCCCACGAGGAAGCGAGGAGAGAGGTCCTTAGTCAAATTATAATTTACTACTATTAGTCCTTTGTTGGCGTTATTTCGGGTTGGTTTGTGGGGTTGGCCGTAAGAAGCTGTCGGTCGCCGGAATCGAAATCCCGTCGCCCGCTTTAGAAGGACGTGGAAGTATGAAATCAAACTGACCTTATATTTTTCAAAGTTTAAAATGAAAGAGCACTGTACCTCAAATCCTGTATCTATCCCGAATGATAAACACAAGACTTGAGGATGAGACTCGATCAAATAAACTAAGGAAAGTATGACGTCTGTTTGGTCTGCGAAACCTTTGTACTTGCCGATAAGTTACCCTATTTAATATAAAGGATTAGATAGGGTTTATATTAAGCTGGGTTCAGACATGCTTCCTATAAGGGCAAGCCCCTATAGTTAATTACATCTTAGATGACCAAAGTCACCTAAAAAGACTCTCGATAAAAATCAAGAAAAATTATCTTCAAGGAATTTCAAAGGGTAGGACTCTTCAA
>NW_018165227.1:4654-9923 GCF_001263595.1 Phalaenopsis equestris
ATCCTGTAAAGTTAAAATATCACCTTGTTGTATAAATATTTGCTCCATTACAGTATCTAATGAAGATGTAATAGATGTAGAAGGTCAAGAAGCTGATGTAGAAGGAATAACAGAACCTCTACTCCTAGATCTAGGAACTTTATGTTTTCAATAAATTTCTAAATTATTTTTTCCAATAGGTATATGGGTTGGTAAATTTTCTTCCCATGTCTCATACTTAACTCCAGATTGAATGCACATGGTGGAAATAAGAGAAGGAAAACACATACCATCAGTAGTTCCTTATATAGCAGAAATAATCATATTCTTGTAAAAATAATGCCAATGTCAATAGGTTTGTTCACCTAAATGCAAAAGTTCAATGTGGCTTTTTCTCTTGTTACCTCACTAAAATAGTTAGTTGGAACAAATTTACCAAAAATAATAATGCAAGCATGAGAATGAACATTTAACTTTGAAAAAAAAATTTTGCCGCCATCCATTCTTTACCTTACAAACACCATTTCCATTAGTCAGGAATCCCATGATCTCATCTAGTTCAGTATCAGAAGGACTGAATTCAAAATAAAATCAGGTAGAAACACTATCCAGTTGAAAAATGTGATTGATCCTAATTTGGCTAATATCCACATATTGCACACAAACATAAACCAAATGATCAAATTCATCAGAAAGATTTACATAGAACTCATGTTCCACTGAAATCATAGCAATGATAGTGAAGTAGCAAAAATTCTTCCACTATTATTCAGCAATCAAATATTCAATAGTTCCCCCAAAATGAAGAAAACATCATTCTAAAATCAATTTAATTTATTGCAAATCTCCATATCTATCATGGGCATTAGAACAAGAGAATCTCTCACTATCAAAGCTAGGTTTTTCTCTACCTCTCTTCAATTTAGGAGCCATCTGTAATCTAAAAAATATTCTATAAAATTCCCATAATATTTATGTATAACTCCATAAGGCTCCTACAAACACATTTTAAACTATATAAACATTCATCCATGGATTTCAAACTATTTTCATTAAAAATCTCAAATTTTTGGCCTAACCATAATGTTGAATAAATCCATGGTGAAATTAAAAATTTTAATACCAAAATGTAGATCTTACCAAGAGAAGATGAAATCTAGAGCTTAAAACCTAAACTCCAAGCCAATCAAGTACAAATCCGAGCCCTAGAGGATTAAAGTTGCAAAATATAGGAGGAAGAAAATGAATCAAGTTGTAAAATGGCAAAAATTGGTTGGTTTGGCACTAAAACGGAATTTTGGTCGATTTGGCGCTATAGCGTAGAGGTATGGCGCTATGGCACCATGCTTTGGATGATGAGAGGTGCGATAGCGCCCAATAGTGGTGCTATGGCGCCATTCAAGCTTTCCAGATTTTGGAATTTTTTGTATATTTCAAAAAAGCAAAGAAAAAAAAAGATTTCTAAAGTTTAATATTTTAATTTTAATGGCCATATCAATAGTTTTGAGTTTATCAACATTCCGAAATTTTTAAGTGCACAACTTCAATTTTAAACACATAAGACCAGCTTTTAAGACAAGAACAGAACTTATTTTCTTATATTAATAATAGTTTCAATACATACGACATAACATGAACTTAATTAGATATCAATTCACTCTTAAACAAACATATAGAAGTTCTAGAGTCACCATGAAGAACAAACCCACCCAACACACCACAACAAACACTTAGTATAATGAGATTTTCACAAAAACACTTAAGAGTAGTTGTGCTCAATGTTGTCCCCCACCTTTCTCCTTCCAAATAAGCAAGATAAAAAAGATGATAGGATGGAACATGAGGGAAATCTTGAGCAACCTTATCATCAATCCATTTGTTTTTGTTGTACATACTTACTTGATAATCTTAAAAGCATGACATGTGGTAGAATTTAAGTTTCAACTGCCACCCGAAGTGCTTGTACGGACAGTACAAGTCACTTAACTTTTTTGTGGAGATGAGACAAATCCTCTTTAATCTTTCCAATATTATCTATAATCCACTCCAAAATTAATGCAAGATATCCATTGAAGTAGTTTTGAGCACCTTTATACATGGACTACTTGTCTTCAAATCTTCCATTGCTACTACTCTCCATTGCTTCTCTAAATAAGAATTTTCAACTTTCTTATTTCTCTAAAGTGTAAGGAACTATGAAGTGATGCATCTATTCTTGTCCTAGATAGTTTTATAAAGATGATGAGAGAATAAGTGGGTAGAAAATAGAATTTTGGGCAGTTCAGGGGAGTTACTCAAACTGTGGCGCTATGGTGCCATATATGACATTATAATGCCAAACTAACTTTTTCAAATTTTGAATTTCTTTGGTCCCCTACTTATTTTCATCAATAAAATAATGTTTTGTCCCGTCATAATCATGTAAGACTTGAAATCACTTCATAAAATCATCATAACCACAATCACTAAACAAATCAAACCACACTGTTAACTAGGGGTTGCCTCTCACAAAACAATTGGTTTAATGTCGTCAGCCCAACATATCTATCATTTTTGCTTTAGCAGACCCAACACTAGAATATCTTAAATTGAGGACTATCTCCAGTTATAGAAGCTTTTAATTTGTGTCCATTTACCTTAATTATTCTCACGGTTTTAGGATCTTCAATATCAACAACACCAAGATCTTATTACAATAAATGACCCTGACCACCTAAACTTAAGTTTTCCCAGAAAAAATTTTAATCTTGTATTGTATAATAAAACTTCAAGTCCATGCTCAAAATGCTTTTTCAAAATCCTCTCATCATGCCTAATTTTCATTTTCTCCTTATAGATTATGGAATTCTCATAAGATTCATTTATCATCCCATCGAGCTCATTTAAATGCAATAATATTATTTTACTAGCATCTTTCAAATTATAATTGAATTAGTTAATAGCCAAATAAGCTTTATGCTAAAATTCAATTGGTAACTGACAAGCTTTTCCAAATAAGAGCTTATAAGGTGTCATTTTTATAGGAGTTTTGTAAACAGTCATTTAGGCCCATAATACACTAACAAGTCTAGCAGACAAATCTGTCATATCAGAATTTATAGTTTTTTCCAACATTCTATTAATTTATCAATTAGATACTTTTGGTAAACTACTAGTTTGAGGATGATAAACTGTGGAAATTATGTGTTTAATCCCATACTTTCAATTTAATGTTTGAATCATTTGAATTGTTTTGTTCTTAAAATGTCATCCCCCCATCTTGAACGATTACTCTAGACATTCCAAATCTTGTAAAAATATTTTTCCTTAAAAAATTGGCTACACTCTTAGTGTCACAACAAGGTGCACTAAATACATCAATATATCTAAAAACATAATCCACTCCTATCAATATGTATATTTTTCTAAAAGAATGTATAAATGTTCCAGTAAAATCCAAACCCCAAACAACAAAAATTTCAACTTCCAGAGTAAAGTTTATGGGCATTTCATTTCTTCTATAAATATTGCCTACTCTTTGACATCTATCAAATTATATTTTTATAAGTATTAACATCCCTAAATAATATAGGTGATGTGCCCCTAGCAAGTGTTGTTTTTGTGTGTGTTTTACGTCAATTCAATTCCTATGAGACGGTGCTCTGAGACAGTGCTTAAAAATTGACCCGACCCGAATTACGCAGTAATTTAGCTTTCAAAAGCTGGCCAAAAACTTGTCCCAACTTATATTTAGCAGCTAATACACAAAATCAAAATATTATAAAATATAGCAAATAGTTCATACACTTTGGGTTCTACACAAGTGCACATATCGCTTCAAGTAATATAGGACTTTCTGATTAAGCCCCAAATATCGATCCCACGGGAAAGCAAGGAGAGAGGTCCTTAGTCAAATTATAGTTTACTATTATTAGTCCTTTGTCGGCGTTATTTCGGGTTGGTTTTTGGGGTTGCCCGTAAGAAGCTGTCGGTCGCCGGAATCGAAATCCCGTCGCCTGCTTTAGAAGGACGTGGAAGTATGAAATCAAACTGACCTTATATTTTTCATATTTTAAAATGAAAGAGTATTGTACCTCAAATCTTGTATCTATCCCAAATGATAAACACAAGACTTGAGGATGAGGCTCGATCAAATAAACTAAGGAAAGTATGACGTCCGTTTGGTCTGCGAAACCTTTATATTTGCCAACAAGTTCCCCTATTTAATATAAAGGATTATATAGGTTATATTAAGCTGGGTTCAGACATGCTTCCTATAAGGGCAAGCCCCTATAGTTAATTACATCTTAGATGACCAAAGTCACCTAAAAAGAATCTCGATAAAAATCAAGAAAAATTATCTTCAAGGAATTTCAAAGGGTAGGACTCTTCAACGAAATCGGACATGGAGGTGTGCAAGGGGATTGGTTCAAATTTGGAACATTTTATTGTAGAATCCAAAGGAAGAAGAACTAAGGGTTGTCATGGGTCTAGAGGAGAACCTCGGTGACTTCCCAAGCTATCTTAATGTTTGGCTTCAGTTTTGAGGAGAAATATTTGGGTGTTTCATCCTGCCAATTTTATTAGTTAGGGCTTACATTCGTCTGAAATGATTATACAAAGAGCCTGGAAGATGTGAGGATTTAGATCATGACAAACGACAACATCGGAATCCTAAGACGAGTTAGGGCTTATATTATATAGTATGCAAAGGCCTAAAGATAAGGTGAGGATTTACGTTGCATAAGCAAGCAACCTCGAAGTCCTATGGCTTTGTTGTTTAAGTCTAAGGAAGGAAGATTGGTTTAGCTGGAGAAGAAAGATTTTGCTGTTGAAGATGGTCGTGCTGCCCACAAAGCTAGCTCCAAGCTCTTTTTCATTACGAGTTTGATTTATCTAGTGTGTCAAGTTATAATATCAAATCAGGTGGCACTATGGTTGAAGTTCTTTAAATTTTATGAGGGCCTGAGGGCCATGAGGGCCTATTAAAGTTGATTAGAGTGACACCGGTTAGGATCCTACGGTTCCCTCATTCCGGCATCACTATTTTCTATTGGATTCACTTAGTCCAAATGAATTATCAAACCCAACTTAATGAGTTCCATAATTTCATTTAAACCGTGGGAAGCCTCGTTATCAACCGTAAGTTGCCTCCTCCGAGGGATTCTCGATCATCTGATAGAGGCGTCTTAATTTGGTAAAAATTGTAGTTTTATATGATGTTTGTGATTAAATTTTGAGTTTTTTTATATTTTGCATGTTGTGGCGGTGAATTTTATCTTGGTTGATTTTTAATTTTGGTTTTGGGTTA
>NW_018165227.1:12973-15729 GCF_001263595.1 Phalaenopsis equestris
GCACTTGTACTTGTTTCTCTCCCTCTCTCTCTCTCTCTCTCTCTCTCTCTCTCTCTCTCTCTCTCTCTCTTATAGGGAAATGAGAAGTTAAAGTTGACTATTTCTACAATGTGTAAATAAGAGTTTTTTATATGTTTTAAGCAGATTTTATATTAATTTTTTGAGGATGATATATACATATGTACAAACAAAGAAGAGTTAGATGTATTAATATTTTTTGAAAATAAGAATTCTTATATAGGCAAATTTTGTATTAATATTGTCCAAGGCGAGCTACCATTACGGCGATATACCCTCTGCTTGATTGACTATGCTCACTCTTACGACAAGAGGGTCTACTCAGGATTCCGTTGAGATGGTCGATCGAGAACCTTCCAGCCGAGCAAATGTAAGTAGATCGACCAAAAATTTTCAGCCAACTGAAAAGCAAGATTAACAGGTCATTAAATTATCATCTTCAAGTAGTTACAAATATGAAATGATACTAATGTTAGTTATGAATATGAAACGATGTTGAAATCAATTACAAATTTGAAAATATGCATACTAACTTGTAAAGACTCTATTAAAATAGGGATAAATATGTAAATAGTGGGTCATTTCTCTAAAAAAAGAGCACTGAATTTATTCTCTCAAAATATGTGTTAGTGTACTCTTAATCCCTCTCTCAATCTCTCTCACTCTCTGTTTCTCTCGTTTGTCAAATACTCTAATACTTTGTCCTATTTACTCTTAATATGTAAATATGGAATTCAATGTTCCAAAAGATATTCTAAGTGTAGATTCATGTCATCAATAAGAAGAGGAATATGCCACAAAGAAGAAACTCATTCGAGAGACACCTCAAGCATGGTGCATGTGAGGGAGTTTGTGCGACAACAAATTTAGGAACTCATAGATCAAATGATGGGTCAAATTGTGGAGTCACAAACTCTACAAGAGCAATACCTTTAAGAAGAACTTGAAATACATGCCCACCGAACGACTCAGGCAGGGAGAAAGAATTAAAATCTATTAGTACAAAGATAGTGTTGGACCTACGCCGAGGGATAGTCCAAGATTTAGAGAAATGGAGGTCTACCATCAATCGGAGAATCCATTTTCTAAGAAGATCTCCAATATTAAGTCCTAGAAGAAGTTCAAAGTTCCATATATGGAAACCTATAAGGGTTGGATCGATCCGAACAACCACATAGCTTCCTTTGAGTCAGACGTCTACCTTCTCAAAATCTCCAACGCATTGAAGTGTAGGTTATTCTACTTCCCCTGAGGGAATTAACCCTCAGATGTCTTAATGGATCCCGACTGAAGTTATCACCTTCTTTGGTGAATTCATGAAGATGTTCATGACTTAGTTCGCTAGCATCTAGAAGCCACATCATAACTCACAAAAGTTGTGGCACGATAAGAAAGGGCCGAATGAGAACATTTATTTGAATGTCTCTTGATTTCAAGAATTGCTGAAAGTGTGGGATTTAGAACCCACAATTGTATAGGTTGCCCTTTCTCGGTGACTGAGAAGCAAACAATTCAAATATTTTATGGGAATACAACAACCCAACACCATATCGCGGTGGAGGAGTATGCTCAATCGCCTTACCATAAAGGTGAACAATCTTGCCGTCAGACACAGAAGAAAGCCTCATAAAATGATGATGGAGTCCGAAGGACAACCCATGACCCAAAGGTGAAGACAATGGACTGCTTTGTGACTATAGAGAGGTTGACAAAAACTACCATAGAGGATGGGATCGATCAAACAACCAATCATTGGGCGACCGAGAAACACTAAAACTCACTCGATTAAAAATTTCAATTGCTGAGTTAGATGAAGTCATACAAGATAAGGAGTACTTCAGAAAGGCCCCATCGATGAGAACTGAAGCTTTCTATGGAACACAAACAAGTTCTATAAATACCTTAAGGACCATAGTCATGAAACAAAAGTGAAAAAGCCTATAAAACTAGGTTGAAGAGTTGATCTAGGTCATGACATTAAAGAGTTTGTGACCCCAAGAGTTTGACCCAAAGGTAAAGGAAAGACCCAATAGATGAAGACTCTTATGAACTAATCTGAGCCATCACTATCCACACCTTGGGGATAATGTTGGCCATCATACAAGATAAGGAATAATTCAGAAAGGTTCCACCAATGAGAACTAAAAATTTTCTCTGGAACACGAACAAGTTCTATAAATATCATAAGGACCATAGTCATGACACAAAGGAGTGAAAAATCCTATAAGCCTAGGTTGAAGAGTTGATCCAGGTAAGGAACTTTAGAAGTTTGTGACCGCAGAAGTGTGATACACCAAAAATATATAAATTTTTAGACCCATATTTTAAACTCAATTTTTGTGATATTACACTTTAATGGAAGGTATTTTTTATGTTTTATTGCAGGCTGTTGATTTTGGGGACTTGGAGCAAAAATGATGAAATTTGGAGTCAAAATGGAGAAGTTAAAAAATTGGTTTGCGCCGATGGCGCCAGACCGGGTGCCGAAGACGCCGTTTGACACAAAAGAAGGAATTAAATAGATGGCCTCTGACGTCGACGGTGCTAGTGTCAGTGTAGAGCCTATTTCTAGAAGATTCAACAAATTTTGATGCTTTTTGAAGAGTTTTTGGATGCACCTATTGGAGAACCGACTTAGGCTCTACACTGTTAGTGAGTTTAAGTGTGAATTCTTCCACTTAATTCAGTTTGAAATTTTATCAGAAACGCGCCCCCTTTACACTGAAAACGCCGCATGG
>NW_018165227.1:16045-22743 GCF_001263595.1 Phalaenopsis equestris
TTGTGTTTTGTTGTATCTTTCTCATGAAGTCTGAGTAGTTTCCTTTATTTTTCTCCATACTTTAAAAATTTTATTTTACTTGATAACGATATGTATACTTGCGTAGAATTCCAATCTTAAGAGCTTAACGTTGTTATTATTAAAATACCACATCAATTTTTTGTCACCATTGTAAATCAGAGTCAACTTTATAAATTTTGCACAATTATATTCAACCGGGATCAAATTTTTGGTGCTGTTGCCAGGGATTGAACCCGGGTCACCCGCTTGACAGGCGAGTATACTCACCACCTATACTACAATGACTAAAAGGGAAGAATAAAGACAAACAATTTACAAAATTTTTGGAAATCCTTAGAAAGTTAACGATAAACATTCCTTTTATTGATTTTTTGGAACAAATACTGAGTTATGTGAAATTTATGAAAGATATACTAAACAAAAGAAGGAAGTTTGCAGATCATGAGATTGTTGCACTTAGTGAAGAGTGTAGTTCTATTATCCATAAAAAAGTTTCCTGAAAAGTTAAAAGATCCTGGTAATTTTACTATACACTGTGCAATTGGTGAAAAGTTTTATGGAAAAGTCTTATGTGATTTAGGATTAAGTATCAATCTTATGATGCTATCGATTTTTAAACGTTTAGATTTAGGAGAGATTTCCCCTACTACTCTAACTCTTCAGTTAGTTGATCGATCAATTACTTATCCTAAATGAGTTATAGAAGATGTATTAGTAAAAGTGTATAAATTTATTTTCCTTGTAGACTTTATAATATTAGATGTGGAGGAAGATTAAAAGATTCCTATTATTTTGGGGAGACCATTTCTTGCAACAGGGAGAGCTGTGATAAATGTGCAAAAATGAGAGTTAATAATGAGAGTTAATGATCAAGAAGTAAAATTTAATATTGCAAAAGCTATGAAATATCCTGTAATAGAAAATGACAATGAATGTTATAGGATGGAAGTTACTGATTATCTAAGTAACGAGCAATTTAAGAAAGAGTTTAAAGAAAAATTCAAGCAAGAAGAATTTAGTGAAAATGAGGATGAAATAAAAGAAGAAAATTTAGATTATATTCATGATAAATTTAAGACTTTAGATTTGTTGGAAAATGATAATAAAAATCTTATTCCTTCAGGTATTAAACCACCTAAACTTGAACTGAAAGTATTACCTGCTCATTTAAAATATGTATTTTTAGGAGATTCATCTATATTGCCTGTTATTGTATCTTCTAAGCAAACCAAAATTCAGGAACAAAAATTAATAGAAATGTTAAGAAAATATAAAAAATGCTTTTGGATGTAGTTTAGCAGATATTAAAGGAATTAGTCCTTGAATTTGTATGCAAAAAATTTTATTAGATGAACAATATGAACCTAAAGCTGATCCTCAGAGGAGATTAAACCTAATAATGAAAGAAGTTGTTAAAAAAATTTTTAAAATGGTTAGATGTTGGAATTATATATCCTATTTCAGACAGTGTTTAGGTGAGCCCAATTCACTGTGTTCCAAAGAAAGGAGGAGTGACCGTTGAAGTAAATGAGAAAAATGAATAAATTCCAATAAGACAAGTTATAAGACAAGTCACTGTTTGGAGAATCTGCATATATTATAGAAAATTAAATTATGCCATCAGGAATGATCATTTTTCTTTACCCTTTTTAGACTAGATATTGGATAGATTGGCTGGGCATAAATCAATTTTTTTCTAGATGGATATACCAGTTATCACCAAATACATATTGCTTCAGAGGATCAAGACAAGACAACATTTACAAGCCTTTATGGAACTTTTGCTTTTCGTAATTATTTTCGTAGAATGTCTTTTGGACTATGTAATGCATCTGCAACATTTCAAAGATGTATAATGTCAATATTTAGTAATTTGATTGATCATGGAGTGGAAGTATTTATGGATGATTTCTCTGTGTTCGGGACTTCATTTAAATTAAGCTTAAATAATTTAGAAAAAAATCTGGAATTATGTGAAAAAATAACCTAGTACTAAATTTGGAAAAAATGTCAATTTATGGTTGCAGTAGGAATTATACTTGGGCATAAAATTTATGAAAATGGCATGCACAATAAAGTAGATCCTGCAAAAGTTCAAGTTATTGAAAATTTCCCACCACCGACTACGGTCAGAGGGGTAATAAGTTTTCTCTATATAAAGACTAAAAAATAACTAAGCTAACTAAGCCATTATGCCAACTTTTAGAAAAAAAATATGAAATTTGATTTTAATGAGGAATGCATAAAAGCATTTGAATATTGAAAGAAAAAGTAATCACTGCACCTATAATAGTCCCACCTAATTGGGAGAAATAATTTGAAATAATATGTGATGCTAGTGATTATGCTATTAGAGCTGTTTTAGGACAAAAGCACAACAAAGTTTTTAAAGTAATATATTATGCTAGCAAAACTCTAAATGATGCTCAAATTAACTACATTACTACTGAAAGAGAATTATTAGCTATTGTCTATGCCTTTGATAAATTAAGACCTTACTTAATTGGAACTAAATGTGTAGTGCATACAGATCATTCTGCTATTAAATACTTAATGCAAAAGAAGGATGCTAAACCAAGGTTAATTAGATGGATACTTTTACTGCAAGAGTTTGATTTTTCTGTAGTTGATAGAAAAGGAAATGAAATCAATTAGCAGATCATTTGACTAGATTAGAAAAGAAATATTAACTAATTTTGTAAATGAATTTTAGAAAATTTCCCTGATGAACAATTATATAGTATTGATGAAATAGATACACCGAGGTATGTCAATATAGTAAATTATATTGTAAGTGATATTCTACCACAAGATATTAAGAATCAACAATTAAAAAAAAATTATATGATTCAAAATTCTATTTTTAGGATGACCCATATTTATATAAACAATATAAATATCTAATTATTAGAAGGTGTGTGCCTTATGAAGAAACTCAAAAAATAATTAAAAGATGTCATGATTCTGAATTTGGAGAACATTTTGGAACAAATAGAACTGCTTATAAAATTTGGAAGTTGGATTTTATTGGCCTACTTTTTTTTAAATCATGCAATCGATGTCAACGAGTAGGAAATATTTCTAGAAGAAACGAAATGCCTCCAAATTAGGTATTGGAATTTGAAATTTTTTATGTGTGGGGATTAGATTTTATGGGACCATTTATGCCTTCATTTGGAAACTTATATATATTACTTATTGTTGATTATCTTTCTAAATGGATTGATGCTGTTTCTATACCTAAATGTGATGCTCGGAGTGTTTCTAGATTTTTAAATAAAAATATTTTTACAAGATATGGAATGCCGAGAGTAATTATTATAGATGGAAGATCCCATTTTAGAAATAGGAGAATCGAGAAATTGATAAAGAAATATAATATTATGCATAGATTCTCTACTGCTTATTATCCTCAGACTAGCGGTCTAACAGAAATATTGAATTGTGAAATAAAATGAATTTCAGAAAAAGCTATAAATCCTTATAAATTGGATTGATTTCCTAAATTAGATACTGCATTTCTTATTATCCTCAGACTAGCGGTCTAACAGAAATATCGAATTGTGAAATAAAATGAATTTCAGAAAAGGTTATAAATCCTTATAAATTGGATTGATTTCATAAATTAGATACTGCATTCTGGGCATACAGAACTGCTTATAAGTCTCTTATAGGAATGTCCCCATACAGACTTATTTTTGGAAAAACATACCACTTACAAGTAGAATAGGAGCATAAAGTATTTTAGGCTATTAAAAAATTTAATTTTAATCTAAAAGATGCTGGTGAGAAAATATTATTACAACTCAATGAACTTGAGGAGATCAGAAATGAAGCGTATGATAATGCAAAAAATGTATAAGGAGAAAATGAAAATATGGCATGATCGGAAAAGTTTAAAATCGGAAGATTATTAATAAGAAGTTTGAACTTGGACAAGAAGTTATATCATATAATACAAGATTGAGATTATTTCCAGGAAAACTGAAATCTAAATGGTTATGACCATTCAAAGTGATTAAAGTTTATCATTATGGAACTGTTGTTATTAAGGATCCTAAAACTGAAAAGATATTTAAAGTTAATGAGCATCAATTGAAACATTATTATGAAGGACACATACCATAATTTAAATAAGTTTTAATGTTAAGTCAACCCAACTAAACAAATGGTATATCGGGCTACCGGTGTTAAACTAAATGCTTTGTGGGAGGCAACCCATTTATAAATCTATATATCTATATATTACTATTTTGTTAATAAGTGTGATTATGTATTAGGAATAATAATATTTTTAAGTCCCACACAATTTTATATATCATAAATTAAGACAAATATTGGTATTGGAGGAAAATTTGGAATCAAATTGAACAAAAAAAATTCAATCGCGAATTAGGCCTTTGGTGCCGACGACGCCAGAATGGGAGCCGATGACGCCCACCTAAAGGACTATAGCGCCGACATCGCCATCGAGAGTGCCGGCGGCGTCACGAACATTTTCCATGTGTTGAATGGTTTTGGCAGACCATGATGGGATTTCACTCTACAATAATCGCCGAGAGGTGTTTTCAAAGTCCTAAAAATTGACTTGGACGTCTATAAACTTCCGACGTCTAAAAATTGACTTGGACGTCTATAAACTTCCTAATTTCAAATTCCATGGCTTCCAATTCTAGAAATACTTCAAGGTATGGAGTTTTCAATAGAAGAAAACAGAGATTATACGATGCACAGAGATTATACGATAAAGTCATCACAAAGAAGAAACTTATCAAGGAGAGAGGTTTTGTCAATCATGGAGTGAGTAATCCAAGTTCACAAATCAAGAAAATCATTGTACAGAGGCGTTGAGAAGTTCTGTGCTACGCTACCGCTGCAGTTATAGTACCCGTTGTAAAGGGGTATTATCCTAACTTACATGGAATTACCCAAGGAGTTGTCTTCGTTTGAGGTAAGGATGTACCATTTACTCCGACTCGGATTATTGATTTGTATATGATAGAAAACATTCAAATCTTTCGTTATACAAATTTTATCCTAACGAAAGATATGATGCAAGAAGTATATAATTTTTTGAATGATGAAAATGGTAATTAGGAAATCAGAGATGAGGGATAAGTTAGTTTCTCTGCTTTGTTGCTTAATCCAATTTCAAAATAATGGCATTTCTTCATATCTGCAAAATTACTCCCTACCATGAAGATTAGTAGACTTATAGGAGAAAGTGTCATTTTAAAATATTGCATGTAAATGAGAAAACCCATTGATGTAGGATCAATTATTTTCAAATATGTTATGGGTATTATTATGAATGGGTCAATATATGGACTTGGGCATCCTTCTACAATTTTCCTACTTTGCAGTCTATCTTAAGTTCCATATGAAAGTCGGGAAAAAGTTTTACTACCTTAGGAGCCTATGATTCCTATTGATGGATATTATATAGGGAATGGAAATGAAGCATTAGATTGTATTTTGGACCATTCATCACATGCTTCAATACCATTGATGCCACCAACTGTTGGAAGTTCAATAACTTTGGAGAAGAGAATGAAAAAAATAGAAAGAGAACTACAGAGTATTGTGAATGCAATAGGAAATCTTAAATATCTTTTTAATCACCTAGATTGGAGAATGAAGGAGAACTTTGACCATACTGGGACAATTGAAGCAGGATTGGTGCAAATGTTCAAGTGGTGCAAATGTTCAAGAAAAATTGTTCAAGAAAAATGGATGGATCGAAGAAAATTCAACTGATCAATTCCCGTATCGCCTTCTACAATTTGTATGTCCATTACCAATCTATGGGAGATATTAGAAGACGATAAAGTACTGAATATGAGGTAGATTAATTGAATAAGTTGGACTCTCTACTATTTTAGAATATTTATATTTTAATGTACTTGTGTGGATGTGATTTACTTTAGTTTTATTTAGAACTTTGATTATGTGTATAGTTTTGTATCAGCATTCTAGTGTTGTGGCTTGATTTAGATGCTGAATTATAATTTAGTTTTCTTTGAGGATGTGAAATGTGATTAGAAAAATGTATTTGTAAAAAGTGTATTTTCATATATAAAAGTTAGTTTGGTGTTATTTATAAAAATATTTGTTTGTGAATTATTTTTAGATAAAAATTAATGTTCAAGAAGACTAAATAAACTTTGGAGTAAATTAAGAGAAAATTTAAAATTGAAAAAATCAAAATAATAATTTTTTGGCCACTAGCGTCGACGGCGTCGGCTTGGGCGCCGACAGCGCCCTCGATACGAACCGACCCAAACACCCTTAAAATTCATGATTTGCACTTTGAAACGCCATTTTTACCCCTTGAGTCATTGTTGACCTCACTTTTGGTTGAGGTCTAGAAACTTCTTTAGTAGCCTAGGTCTAGCCATAGGACTTTCCTATTGACTAGTCTTAGAAAACTAGAAAAGGTACCCTCACCATTAGAAATTTAAAACTCTTTTCTTTACTCTACTTGAATTTCCACATATTGGTCATAACCTCTAATATTTAGAAGTTAAGATCATTATGGGGAAGCTCAAGAAGAGTTCCTATAGGGTTACTTGGCCTTAGAATTGACCCTGGGTGTTGATTCGGAGCTAAGATACACTATACCCTCACCATATCTTCACAATACCCTCACAATACCTTGGATAAGACCACCCAAAATG
>NW_018165227.1:23911-24541 GCF_001263595.1 Phalaenopsis equestris
TAGACTCTAAGGTTGAGTTTAAAGCCAGCCACAAACCCATGGTTAAGCTTGATATTTATCCCATGGGTAAATTTTTGAAAAAAATTCTTAAAGGGATAATAAAGAGGTTAAATCAAAGTACTTGTCATAACACATGTCCATACCCTATGATGTCATTTTACTGAGCATCATAAGCTTTAACCATAATCCAACCCCTGGTTAGCCACCTTAACCCAAGCTAAAATCCAAAAATCGTGAGCCCTCACATGGCTAAAACCCAAACCCATGCCAAGAGGCCACCTCAGCCCAAATTGAGCTGAGAGCTCATCTTCTTGACACCTAACCACTGGGGCTAACCCCTCAATTGGTCAGCCAAGCATTCCCATAGCCATTTTTTATAAAAATCCACCCCACAGCCATGAATAGGGTGTGGTAAAAAATTTTCACTGAGGCCTTCTAAACTCTTCAGAGAGCTTCCCTAAGAGACCCTTAGTTCATTCCAATCTATTTCCCCCTCCCAAATCTACCATGACAATCCAATTTTGAGCTTGAATTCTTGCCCGAAACCAGGACAAAATCCAATCCCAACCTACACAGCACCAAACTCCAATTAAATTGGTGCTACACCTTCACAAGAGTGAAAAAAGCCAA
>NW_018165227.1:29305-40531 GCF_001263595.1 Phalaenopsis equestris
TGTTCATCATTCGGGATAGATACAGGATTTGAGGTAAAACGCTCTTTCATCTAAACTATGAAAATTATGGGGTCAGTTTGACTTCATCTTTTTCAAAATTAAAATTTTTAAAACGTCCTTCCGAAGCGGGCAACGGGATTTCAATTCCGATGACCGACAGCTTCTTACGGGCAAACCCCACACCAAAATAGTGCCGACAGTCATCTTCAACCTTCGGTTTTTACACCTAGGGCTTGGTATTGCTCGGATTTGAGGCGATTTTAAGGCAAACAAAGTTTGGATTTTCAACTTCTCTAGGTAAGAGCTACACTTTGAACTAAAAATTTTTTATTTTCACTAAGAATTTATCTTACATTGCCAAGATTCAATAGTTTGAGATTTTCTTGAAAGATTTTGAGAAAATTCTTTTGATGAAGAACTCTTACTTAGTAGATTTAAGTTTAAAATATTTCACGTTGTAATTTTTGGAATTTTTGGGAATTTATTTGGATGTTATCAAATTTTCTTAGATTTACATTGACACCTAGAATGAGCAAGGGAAAGAGAGTGATAGATTTTGATGATCAAAAGTTTGTCAACTACAAGGCCAATATTTACTTCAATAGTCTACATACAACTAAAAAAGTGATTTCGGATCGAGGATTTAAAAATCTGGGAGGAGAAGTCGAGAGATTAATCAATGCTTGGTAGTGGGAGAATTTCTGCTACTTTACTGTCGAGGTGATTATTGGTGTAGTGATGGAGTTCTTTGCCAATTACAAGGAGACTTCTGAAGACTATATGTTTGTTCGAGGGAAAATGGTGGAGTTTACTCCAAGGAAGATTAATGAACTTTATCAGTTGGATGATGTGTATAGCTGCCAGTTTAAATTGGGTGACTCATCTTGAGTTTCCCCCACAGTGACCCCACCTACTAAGTGGTAGAGGTTGAGAGCAACATATGAAACTTTAAGTTGAGTGGAGAAGGGTTTGGAATTTCTAGTGGTGAGGGTTCCATGTCTAGTCTTCTAAGAATAGTCAATAGGAAAATCTTATGGCTAGACCCTAGGCTACTAAAGAGGAAAAACTAAACCTCAACACTTCTATATCCAACAGATGAAAAGGATAGATGTAGTCTCTATTATTTATAGGAACACTAGATTTATTGCTTTTTGGGGAGGCTTCAGGAGGTTTAACACACCTACCTTGATCTTCACACTATGTGAAAAGGCAGGAGTTGATTATAGTCTAGATGGGGAGAGGATTGAACCTCAAAAACCTATTTGGCCTGCCAATATAAAGACTTATGAATCTCATGTTGGATGGAGATCTTGAAGTAGGACTAGGGATATTCCTTCTACTTTAGGTACTTCTAGTACCCCTACTATCCATAAACTTATGGAGTAAATGATGATCTACTAGGGAGATATTTTGAGAATGGATCATAGAATAGAAAATATGGTGGGCAGAAATGATCACCTCGATGATTTGATAAGACCAAAGTTTGAATATGATGCTACTTATAATGATGCAATTGTCATATTCATGAAGGGTGATCACTCAGTTCATTTTCTAACTCACCCTGTTTTTATTTCATATCAGCAGCACAATTTGGATGGGAAGAAGAAGAAGACAAAGGTGATGATTGATGATGCTTTAGTTAGATTTTTGTTTAGTTTATATTTAATTTACTTTATTGTTGAGACTATTTGTTTGTGGACTGTGATACTTTATATTGTTGTATGATGTATTGTGAACTGTGGATTTGTGAGACTGTTTTTAATACTATTATTAGTTTTTAGTAATTTAATGTATTTGTAGTTAACTCTTTCTCAACAAATTTTTAAGTCTTGTAGCTTTTCATATTAGCACCTGCACTATTTTAGAGCTAAGCTTCAAATTAGAACCTTCAACAGGTATGTCTTTTTTTATGTATTAAATGTTTTATTTAACCCTTAATTTTTCAAGTTCTTCATTTAAAATCTTTTACAAATTTAAGTTTGGGGGGAAGAGAAATTCCTTTTTAAGAAAACAAACTTAATTTTATTTAGTTAAGAAAACAAACTTAAATTTATTTAGCCTCAATTAATTATATTTTCAAAATATTTTAAAAATTGCTAACATTACATTTGGTATTAGAGGGTAACTTTAGATGACTATATCTATGTTTCTAAATATATAGTAAACTTAAGTAAAATTTTTAAATAATAAAGGTTAATTTTAGAGATTAAGATTATTTGGTATGATAGAATAAGACTATGTTTTTCTATTTTAAGTAAAGGAATTTGTATTTTTGAAGTATTAAAAATCTTAGAGATTCGCGTAAGAAGAAAAGAGTAAAATTTTATGAAAGATCTTTAAAGCTAATATAAATTTATATGGTGAAGAAATGTGAAAAGTTTTAAAATTTAAGAAGAGGATTGTGAAGTTCAAAATCATTAAAGATTATCCAGATATAGTAATCCTCACATAAAAAAAGTAATCCTCACATAAAAAAAAAAAAAAGAGAAAAGAAAAAAAGAAAAGAAAAGAAAAAAAAAGGATTAAAAATAATCCTGAAAAGAAAAAGAAAAGAAAAGAAGAAAAATGTGAAGAGAAGCTTGAGGAGATGCCTAAGATGTTCATGACTTATGTTGCTAGCATCCAGAAGCCACGTCATAACTCACAAAAATTGTGGCACTATAAGAAAGGGCCGAATGAGAACATTTGTTTGAATGTCTCTTGATTTCAAGAATTGCTGGAAGTGTGGGATTTGGAACCCACAGTTGTATAGGTCACCCTTTCTTGGTGACTGAGAAGAAAACAATTCAAATATTTTATGGGATTACAACAACCCAACACCATATCGCGATGGAGGAGTATGCTTAAACCGCCCTATCAGAAAGGTGAACAATCTGGCCATCAGACACAGAAGAAAGCCTCATGAAATGATGGATGGAGTCCAAAGGACAACTCATGACCCAAATGTGAAGACAGTGGGCTGCTTTGTGACTATAGAGAGGTTGATAAAAACTATCATAGAGGATGAGATCGATTAAACAACCAATCATTGGGCGACTGAGAAACACTAAAACTCACTCGATTAAGAATTTCAATTGGTGAGTTAGATGAAGTCAAATAAAATAAGGAGTACATCAGAAAGGTCCCATCGATGAGAATTGAAGCTTTCTACGGAACACAAACAAGTTCTATAAATACCTTAAGGACCATAGTCATGAAACAAAAGTGAAAAGGCCTATAAAGCTAGGTTGAAGAGTTGATCTAGGTCAGGAAATTAAGGAGTTTGTGACCCCAAGAGTTTGACCAAAAGGTAGGGGAAAGACCCAATAGAAGAAGACTCTTACAAACTAATCTGAGCCATCACTATCCACACATTGGGGATAATTTCGGCCATCATACAAGATAACATATACTTCAGAAAGGTTCCGCCAATGAGAATTGAAAATTTTCTCTGGAACACGAACAAGTTCTATAAATATCATAAGGACCATAGTCATGACACAAAGGAGTGAAAAATCCTATAAGCCAAGTTGAAGAGTAGCCAAGTAGAAGAGTTGATCCAGGTAAGGAACTTTAGAAGTTTGTGACCGTAGGAGTGTGATAAACCAAAAATATATGCACTTTTAGACCCATATTTTATACTCATTTTTTGTGATATTGCACTTTAATGGAAGGTATTTTTTATACTTTATTGCAGGCTGTTGATATTAGGGACTTGGAGCAAAAAGGATGAGATGTAGAGTCAAAATGGAGAAGTTAAAAAACTGGTCAGTGCCGATGGCGCCAGACTGGGTGTCGACGGCGCCGTTTGACAGAGAAGAAGGAATTAAATAGATGACATATGTCACCGACGGCGCGAGTGTTTGTGTAGGGCCAATTTCTAGAAGATTCAATGAATTTGGATGCTTTTAAAGGGTTTTTTGATGCACCTCTTAGAGAACCGACCTAGGCTCTATTTAGGGCTAAAATTTGATCAGAACCCCCCCCCCCCCCCCCACCCTTCAATTCAGTTTTCCTCTTCACACACCAACATGCCACACCATTAGTTAGTTATTATTTTTATAGTTTTGAGTTATTATTTTACTTTAAGTGTGAATTTTTCTCTAATAAGTGTTGGAGAGGAAGAGAAGTGAGAGATTTTTTCTTCCTACATTTCTTAAGAGAGGCAACAACGAATTTGCTTTGAGAAAGTGTTTCAGATAAGTGTTGTTTGTTTATTATTGTTGTATGAAACTTTTTTTATATATGAAAATTATGTTTTGTTGTATCTTTCTCATGAAGTCTGAGTAGTTTCTTTTATTTTTCTCCCTACTCTAAGATACAGTGAAATGAAGAGATAATGTGGTTTTTCAACTTCGCTTTTAATTTACTTTTCAATCTGGCCAATTGAATTGTTAAAATATGTTGTGAAACATATGATCCGGTAAATGGAGTATGAGTTCTACAACTGAGTGAGAATCATATTTAAGTCCATGAAGGAGTATTTCGTTCATGGAATTAAGTGCAATAAATAGGAAAATATACTTTGTTGGGTGTAGAATTAGAGATTTCTAGGGTGACAGACTAAAAATCCCCAATTCAATCTTAGTGTTTGAAAACTAAAGCTAGAGTTAGCCTTCAGGGGAAGGGAAATAGGAGCTCTGGAGTGGGAGCCAGTATCCTCCTAGCCTAGCCACAAATTTAGAGACTAAACCTAAGATTAGCCAATGATATTCTATAACATCGAATCAGAGTAGAGAATTAAAATTGATCCTTCTAGCACAATACATATTTAAACCATTTATCTCATCTCATTTCACCAAAAACTCATTGTAGTGGGAAAGATGCTTTTTCATATTAGAAAACTTTATTACATAAACATAGTTTAGTAGTAATTAATTTTAAAATCTGCTTTTAAATTCTGTTACTAGTAAATAATTTAGCTTCGATATTATATTTAACATTTGAAATTAGTGAAAGTAAATTCGTTTGATTTCTATAAATTTCCTAGTTAATTTATCATTTCAAATTTAAACCTTCCCCGTAGGATCGATATTTGAGACTTAAACATAAAGTCTTATATTACTTGATAACGATATGTATACTTGTGTAGAATCCCAATCTTAAGAGCTTAACGCTATTATTACTAAAATACCACATCAAGTTTTTGGCACCGTTGTAAATCAGAGTCAACTTTATAAATTTTGCATAATTATATTCAATTAGGATCAAGTTTTTGGCGTCGTTGCCAGAGATCGAACCCGGGTCACCCGCGTGACAGGCGGGTATACTCACCACTATACTACAACGACCAAAATAGAAGAATAAAGACAAACAATTTACAAAATTTTTGAAAATCCTTAGAAAGTTAACGATAAACATTCCTTTCATTGAAGCTTTGGAACAAATGCTGAGTTATGTTAAATTTATGAAAGATATATTAAACAAGAAAAGGAAGTTTGCATATTATGAGACTGTTGCACTTAGTGAAGAGTGTAGTGCTATTATCCAGAAAAAGCTTCCTGAAAAGTTAAAAGATCCTGGTAGTTTTACTATACCTTATGCAATTGGTGAAAAGTTTTATGGAAAAGTCTTATGTGATTTAGGAGCAAGTATCAATCTTATGACTCTATCAATTTTTAAAAGTTTAGATTTAGGAGAGATTTCCTCTACCACTGTAACTCTTTAGTTAGTTGATCGATCAATTACTTATTCTAAATGAGTTATAGAAGATGTATTAGTAAAAGTGGATAAATTTATTTTCCTTATAGACTTTATAGTATTAGATATGGAGGAAGATAAAGAGACTCCTATTATTTTGGGGAGATCATTTATTGCAACAAGGAGAGCTGTGATAGATGTTCAAAAAGGAGAGTTAATAATGAGAGTTAATGATCAAGAAGTAAAATTTAATATTGCAAAAGCTATGAAATATCCTATAGTAGAAAAATACAATGAATGCTATATTATATGGAACTGGATAAGAAGTTATATTATGTAGTACAAGATTCAAATAAGTGTTGTTTGTTTATTATTATTGTATGTACTTTCTTTTATATATGAAAATTGTGTTTTATTGTATCTTTCTCAGGAAGTCCGAGTAGTTTCCTTTATCTTTCTTCCTTCTCTGAGATATGGTAAAATGAAGAGATAATGTGGATGTGCCAATGTTAAAATTTAAAATAAATTGTGACGGTTTTTCAACTCCGCTTTTAATTTGCTTTTTTATATGACCAATTGAATTGTTAAAATATGTTGTGAAACATATGATTCGAGAAATGGAGTATGAGTTCTACAACTGAGTGAGCATAACATTTAAGACCATGAAGGAATATTTCATTGATGGAATTAAGTGCAAAAAAGTAGGGAAACATACTTTGTTGGGTGTAGAATTGGAGATTTCTAAGGTGACAGACTAAAAATCCCCAATTCGATCTTAGTGTTTAAAAACTAAAGCAAGTGTTAGCCTTTAAGGGAAGGGAAGTGGGAGCTCTGGAGTGGGAGCCAGTATCCTCCTAGCCTAGCCACTGTTTCAAGGACTAAACCTAAGATTAGCAAATGATTTTCTATAACACTGAATCAGGGTAGAGAATTAAAATTGCTCTTATTTGGCACAATACGTATTTAAATCATTTATCTCATCTCGTTTTACCAAAAACTCATTGTAATAGGAAAGATACATTTTCATATTAGAAAACTTCATACATAAACATAGTTTAGTAGTTATTAATTTTAGAACCTGCTTTTAAATTCTGCTAGGCTAGTAGTAAATAATTTTAGTAGTAAATAATTTTGCTTTGATAGTATCTTTAACATTCAAAATTAGTGACAGTAATTTTGTTTGATTTGTGTAAATTTCCTAGTTAATTTATCATTTCAGATTTACACCTTCCCCGGGGACCACCTTCCCCGTGGGACAAATATTTGGGACTTAAATAGAAAGTCTTATATTACTAAATAACGATATGTATACTTGTGTACAATCCCAATCTTAAGAACTTAACGTTATTATTACTAAAATACCACATCAAGTTTTTAGCATCGTTATAAAGCGGAGTCAACTTTATAACTTTTACACAAATATATTCAATCAAGATCAGAGTGTTGAACCAAAGGTAGGAAAAAAACTCAATAAAAGTAGAATTTAAAGAGCTAATATGAGCCAATGTCATCCACATCGTGGGGATAATGTCAACCATCATACAAGATAAGGGCTACTTCAAAAACTTTTCACTGATGAGAATTGGAGCTTTTCTTCGGAACACCAACAAGTTCTATAAATACCATAAGGATCATAGTCATGACAAAAAGGAGTGAAAAAGCCTACAAAGCCAGGTTGGTGAGTTGATCCAGGTCAGGAACTTAAGGAGTTTGTGACTCCAAGAGTGTTGACCCAAAGATAAGGAAAAGACCTAATAGATGAAATTCCGATGAACTAATCTAAGCCAACACTATCCACATCGTAGAGATAATGTCAGCCATCAATGGAGGAGATTTGGTCAGGCATATCGATCATAAGAGGCTTCAAAATCTTGAAAGAACTTTACATTGTCACTTTTTCTCTGAAGCAAAAGCCTAAAGAGGAATCCTTATAACAACACTGTTTCGGTCATGATGATGCTAAATTATTACATTAGAGTAGTATTTTGGTTGACACTAGCAGTTCTGAGAATAACATGTTTAAGTCAACCTTCGATATATTATATTTATGAGTCGACTGGTTGTTGGCACCGACAGATTATCCAATGTGCTCTCTCTATAGGACCTACTTGGGACCCTTACGATCCAAACTCTAGACCAAATTGATATGCCCATCAAAACTTAGCTCCCCATCTATTTGTACTCCCCCATAGGTGATCGCAACAGCTCTATCTAAGTTGAAATCTCGTACTCACTAGTTGGTGAAATCGTAGCCCTCCCAGGTCATTATATTTTGTAACAAATTTTAACTTTATAAGTGATCAGTTTGCAAAGTCAATGTAGAACAGATGAAAATATCATCACAATTTTAGGAATAAAAGAAATCTTCAAACCATTCTAATTCCACTCACGATTAAATCTCATCACAAGGAAAAAGTGTAAGAAAAACTAATAACTAAGAATGGAGAAAACACAACAAAAAACTTCATTTAAATCAAAGCAAATTCACTAGAAAAGTGCTTAAAAATTATAAAATAATGAAGAACAAAATACTTAGCTTTTTCCTTGAAGAAAGATGAAAATCCTTTCAACAAAGTCTCCTGCTAATCCACACAAAGTTCCTACAATTCCTTTCAAATATCTCTCAAAATCCTCCACCAATCTCTCCTTAGAAACAAACACACACACACACATACACACACCACATGAAAACTCACGCCAAAGCCTCCTCTTCTCCCCATAATTTTTGGCTCTATTAATAGATCTTTGAAAATAACCAAGTGTTGCTTCAAGCACCTCTTCAAAATTGGATCAAATTCAATGTATCTTCTAGAAAGGTGGTTACTGACGTGCTATAGTACCCAATACGCTCGTCAGGTGGCGCGATAGCGCGGGAGGTGGCGCTATGACACCAAACAAAGTATCCCATTTTTGCTCCATTTTCCCCTAATTTTCTCTAAATGACCATACCATACACCTGAAACCAAAAACAAATAAAATACCTTCCTTTAAAGTGCAATATCACTAAAAATATGCAAAAAAACTATCATAAAATATGCACTAAAAATAGGTAATTTTTAAGTGTATCAATTCTCTCAAACTTAAACATTACTTGTCCTCAACTAACACTATAAACCTAAAGACCAAATTTGTTGATTTTGGGTAGTGGGTTTCAGTAGAGTTTCCTATAATTTTGTCTTAGAAATTTTATAGTGAAACTAAGGAGAAATTCTAGCAAATCAACTTTAGAATAGAGTGTAAAAATGTCTCATATTCAACATAGGAATCTTGCTTTTCTATTTATTTCAAAAGTTATTGAAATTTATCAAACAAAAGATTCAAAAAAAAGTTCAAAAACAGAATTTAAGCACCTTATCTATACCAATTTAACCAATACATTTTTTTTGAAATAAGAATAAGCTTAGGATTGTTTCTAAGTCTTTTCATTTAAAAAGATTCAAGTGAAACCAATTTTTGATTAAGCTTCTCCTCACATATTTTCTTTTTTTTTTTGCTTTTCTTTCTCTTTTCTTTCAAGATCTTTTTAATCCCTACTCTTTTTTTTTTCTTTTTCTTTCTTTTTGTTTTTTTTTATATTTGAGGGTTATATTTGAGGATTACTATATCTAGATAGGCCTTTAATAATTTTGAATTTCACTATCCTCTTTTTAAAGTTCAAAACTCAGAACTTTCTCTTTTTTTAAAAGTGTAAGTATTAGTTTGAAAAATGTTTCAGTAAAGACTTAATTCTCATGAAGTAAAAATCTAAGAATCTTAGCTTTTCAGATATTCAACTCCTTTCTACCATAAATATTAAAATCATTTTTATAATGTTTCCTACAAAATATCTTAACTCTAGAATAGTTTCATCACATAGAATCCCAACTATGTTTCTTATAACATTCCTAAAATTAAAATTATAGTAACCTAAAGATAACACCACATACCACAAGCCATTTTAAAAGTGATATCAAATTAAATACAGGTTACTGATGACAAATAAAGTTAAGTTTGAAAGATTTTTATTCCTCACCCCAAACTTGAATTTTTAAATATTTTACAATCAATTCCATAGAATGTAACAGGAAGGAAAAGTAAAAGCTAAAAAAAGTAAAATTTGAATCTACTTACTACTACAACATCCTATCAAATGCATATACATTCATAATCATGATAGAATGACTACAGAAGAAAGTAAATCTACCCTAAAACATGCTTGCAATAATATTAAGCTAAAAGGAAGTATACTAACTTTGAAATTTATTGTCTTCCTATCCAAAAACTTGATTTTTAACATGTATAACATTTGATACAAAAAATATAAGCATGAATAAAAATAGTTCAGAAATTCTATTTACCACAAATGTCTATCAGAAACATTTACAAGTATTTATCAAGATTAAACAATGCACAACAGCAAGTAAATGTAAACTAAACATGTCAGAATAAAATTGAATTAAAGAAAGGTCTAACAAGAAAGACAGGTATTGGTATAATAATACATATTTAAGTGTTCTTCAAATCTTCTACATTGTTGTAACACAAACACAAACATACATGATAAATGAGGTTAATTTTTCCATTAACTCATAACATCTCACTAGCTTACTTCTAATTTCTAATGGAATCACTACACTAATAAATTGGGTTCTTTTAAATGATTATATAAGGCCTAACCCAATGGATACATTGATCCTTGATGTATTGGCTCATGTGCACCAACATCAGTTTTCACCATATTTTTTTAGGCGTGCACCTCTAACAGTATAAAAGATGGTGTAAAATCATCCACATGTTGCTCATCAAATAGGTTCACGACTCCTACCAAATGAAAATAAGGTCAAAGAAAGAAAATAACAAAATTGAGATGGATTTGCACTATTCAAATTCATATGTCTCCTATAATACTCAAATCCAGATGAAACCTAAGTCATAGTAGACTCGTCAATCCAACTACTATAAGAGAACATATACAAGTCTAGTCATAATAAAAATTTAAGAAATCACCTCCCTCATGACACACACAAAGATCAAATCAATCCACCAACAATCTAAGCATCCACCAAATACAATCAAACTGATCCATCCAGTATGAGACACAAAGATTAAATCAATCCACTAACAATCCAAATATACACCAACATCAATCAAACTGATCAATCCACAATAAAAGAAAAAGATCACACCTCAAACAAACATAACTTACAAACACATTAGCAAAGATAACCATGGGTTGCCTCCCACAAAGCACTAGGTTTAACATTGCCAGCCTGACAAAGGGTTCCACCTGAATCAAAATTCTATTTAAGTAATCCTTGATCAATCATTCAATCTTTTTCAGATCTAGAGATTCCTAAAAAATCCTCATATTTTAATTTTTCTTTCTCTTTTCCTTTTTAGATTGATTCATATCATTGTTCCTCAAGTTTCTTTCTAGATATAATATTCGACTAATGATTTTCTCAATTTGCATATTAATATTGTCCTTGAAATTTATAAGAAATGGATCTTTAGAAGATAGTTCAAGATCTCCCAAATTTTGGATCACGTTCTCTTTAGATAATTCAGATTATGGATCAACTTATATTTGGTTACTATTCTATCTCAAGTTATCTTCCAACTCTTTCC